>NW_020291692.1:0-198474 GCF_003184785.1 Aspergillus japonicus CBS 114.51
CCCTAATGTAAACCCTAATGTAAACCCTAATGTAAACCCTAATGTAAACCCTAATGATTTTCTTTTATAAATAATATTTTATATACTTACCCCGGCTTTGGCTGGAATTTTTTATAAAAATTAATTTTTAAATTAACCCTTAGTTTTTATATAGGTAAATTTATAGTTTTTTTTTATAAATACTATTTTATATTTATAGTACTATACTGGTATCTTTTAGTTAATAATTATTTTATAAATTTTTTATACTATTATTAAATAAAGATTTATTTTTATAAAATTTTTTATTATAATTTTTTCTACTGCAACTTATAGTACTCTTAGTATATAATATTTCTAAAACTATTTTATTTATTTTTAATATTATAATTATAAGACCTGTTTAGTTTTTATAGTATTTTTAAATATTTTTTAAATATATTATAAATATTATAGTTTTTTTTAACTGTATATTTTTTTGCTTAACTTTTTTTATAATTATTTTTATTAAAATAGTTAGCTATTTTATTTATTTAGTAAATATTACAGATACTAGATTTACCTCTACTCTACTATTTATAATAATTTTTATTTTTATAAAATATTTTTTTTTATAAAAAATTAGCTATTTTTTTAATTTTAAACTAAAATAAATTATAATTTTAATTTAGTTTAAAACAGATACTGTAACCCTATCTACTAGTTACTTTATAAATAATTTAGTTAATTAATAATTTTTTATTTAGTAATTTATTTATTTATAATTATAATAAGCTTTTAATCTAGGGGCCTCTGTAAATATTTATAGTATTAAAAAAATTACTTTAGCCTTTAAATCTTTTTTATAAAACTATTAGTTTAGATTTTTAGTTTTTAAATCTTATCTATAAAAGTAGTAGATCTATAATTTTTTTTTAAAATTTATTTATAAAATATTTTATTTTTTACTTATTTATATTGTTAACTTAGTACTAGATATAATTTTATAAATAGTCTAATAAGATTTTATTTAATTATAAAAAAAATCTGCTTTTTACAGATCTTTTTTTAAACTATAGAAAAAAAAAATATAAAAAATAAATACAGCTATATAATATTAATATTTTATACTTTCTAATCTAATTTAGTTTTTATTTTTTTTTATTTTTATAAATAGGTAAACTTTAGTTATTTTTTATAAAACTTAGTTTTAAATATTTTTAACTAGGCTTTTTACTATCTATTTACAAAATCCCCTAGCTGTATTTTAAAAAACTTATAAAAATTAGCCTATTTTTTTATAGTAGAATTTAGCTGCCTTATCTTTTTAAAGATTATTTAAAATATAATCTAAATAAACTATTATAATATATATTTTTTAGTTTTTATTTTACTTATTAGCCTCTACAGTTAACTTTTATTTGGTAATAAATATATAGTAGATAGTATAATTATAGGTACTGTATTATTTTTTATTTATAAATAAATTAATATATATATTAGTTTTTTTAGTTTCTACAGTATTAGAATTAAAGTTTTTTAAATTTTTATATAAATATTTTTTTATAGTACTAATTCCTAGCTGTTTCTACAGCTTAGTAATTTATTTAAATAAATATAAATATTTATAAAAATTTAAATTAGAATCTGTATTTTTTTTAGTATAGATAATTTATTTTCTATAGTTAATATATAGTTTTTTATAATTAAATTAGAAGAGTTACCTCTAGTTTAGTTTTATATATTATATTTAGCTATTATTTACTGGGCTATTCTATAAAGTATTAAGTAATAAAATTATAAAAACTAAAAAATAAAATAGTATAATAAATAAATAGCTTTTATAAAGCTAAAAATATTAATATATTATTTTAAAATATTATTATTATTTTATTTAACTTATAAGGCAGCTGCTGCTTTTAGAGGCAGCTGTAGCTAATTTACTTAGCTGTTATATAACTACTGCCTTAAGTTGTTTATATATATTTCCTTTTACAGATATCCGCGAAGGTTGGAAGGGCTGTTTGGGCCCTTACAACTAGTATTTAGTTTTTATTATATTTTAGATTTATTAGATTATTAAATATATTATAAAATAATATTACTTCTGTATTTATTTTTAGATATATTAATATTAATACAAAGTACTTTTATTCTATTAAAGTATATTAGAACTGGCTTTTATTATATAATATTTTTAATTGCTTAGAATAACTGGAGTTTTATATTTATTAGATTAGTAAATAAAGCTTTAGTAGTTTAATTATATTTTATACTTTTTTTTAGACTATTTAAAATTATCTTTGCTAGTAAGGTCTTCTGCTGTTATAATAAATATATTACCTTAGTATAAAAAAATATATAGTTTTTTAGCTAATTTATTAAACTAATAAAATAGTTAAGCTTAGTAAGTATTTTTAAAAAGTTAACCTTTAAAATTACAGCAACTTTTATATTAGTAGTTGTTATACTAAAAATATTAATATTTTAGTTAAAAATCTTAATAAATAGAAATCCTAGAAATAATTTATCTGGTAATAGTGTAATATATATTTTTTTATATTTATTAAAAGATTAGTATAAATATTATAAGTACTTCTTAAACTTACTGGAAAAAAGAATAAAGTTGTTAATATAAATATAAAAAAAATTTTATTTATTAAAAAAGGTCCTTAACTTAGTATTATATATAAAAAATTAAATTTAAGTAGCCTATAGAATAGATTTTTAAAAATTTTTATCTCTAGTATAAAATAATACCAGTGAACTGCCAACTATCTAGATATACTAGCTTTCAGCTTTTGCTTGCCCCTCAAGTGCGCTGGGTTAGTGTTGCCGAGGAGGAACCATATATTTGTAAAGATCTAGACACATTCAAAACGCCATGGAAGGGCCATGCAAGTGTAACACCTCTAGTCTTATAGCTGGGTGCCTTCAAATTGTAAATATGGGCCGGTGGCAGCTGTTTACCACTGCCCTTAGTTACATCTACCGCTTCCTCTACACAGTAAGATATAAAGCTCCCCGGCGAATGTCAATCATAAGTCCTAATAAAACCGGCATAATCCAATTTCCCTTTTTTAGACAGCCTTACTGAGTAATTTATAAATGTAAGCCTATTTTCTGCGGGGGGGAACATCTCAAGGCGGGATAGGAATCATCGAAGTGGAACTGATCGGGCGGCCGGCTAGTTCCGAAACTACGTCACCAGCTGCCAAACCTTAAGGTAATCTCCGGCTGTTGCACATTGGTTGCTACGAATCAACGGTCTTTCCCAGCTTTCCTGCACGCAAGGCCACGATTGTGGCTCCTGAAACTATGGTCCACAATGCATGTATGTACTCCTGTGTCTCTTTATCTTTGTTGTCAATACATACCACCCTCCCTTTTTTGTAGGTTAGGGATATCTATTCTATTTTCACAGTACCTTAGAAAAGTACATATCGAGTCCCTGATTATCAGTAGTTGAACGCTTGGGTTGACTTGACGCGTATTGTTAGCTAGCCTGCCTCTTCCTTGGCGCAACTGAGAATTGCTGATGATTTACTAAGATGTGGCCAAAAGCCGAGCTTCGCGATACTATACAGAACAATAGCGCCAGTGTCCACTGCAGGAGGCGCTCAAGATGATACTGTACCTGGCAATCCAATAATGTTGCTTGTCCCACGTTTGGTCCACAAAGATGGGCGCCTTTTTTACATCCTTAATCCTTTGTCAGATATGTTGCCTAAACTGTGAACATGCACCAGCCCCACTCCCGCAATTAAAGAAAAGAGGCTGGCAGCGGGCCTTTGATTCGCAAAAGTTGGGAAATAGGTAAATTGTTTGCATACGTTTGTTAGGTTGATCACTTCCACGCGGAAGATAAAACTGCAATACAACTAAACCCTAGCTGTAGGACTAAGTCATAATTAACAGTACTCTGAACAAAATTTAGAACAAGACCAGAAAGTTATGTTCTTGAACTCACAACTGCCCATGAATGCCAAAAACTCTATTACTTTAGTTGATGTTGTACCCTACTTATCTTACAAAGCTCCGCCGAACAATCAATAGTAGTAGTCAAGACCTATGCAACCCGACACAACCGCCCATTCTGATCTGGTAACCCATCTAAGCTCCTCACCTCCCAATCCTCACTGCCCACAGCTGTGGGCGCATAGAACAGACCCGCGGGATCCCACCGCTGCTTGAGGGCATACAGCCTCGCGTAGAAATTCCCGTAGAATGCCTGCTGGAAATCCGGCTCCTGGATATCCGCCTCGGACATGTACGCCCCTGAGTCCGGGCAGGTCTTGCGCCACTCGCCCAGCACATCGTACGTCAAGGTATCCATTGCCTTCAGGATTTCTGCATTAGTGGCGTTGCTGTTCCAGCTGGTCGAGGTGATGGCATGCATCAGCGTGGTCCGGAAGGCCGGGTTGGCCGCGCTCTCAGGGTAGCCGGCGGGGAGCTCGGCCTTGAGGTTGAAGGCCAACAGCGAGTAGCCCGCGGAGACAGTTGAACGGAAGGCGGCAGCAGTCTGGTTGAAAAGGGTTGCGTTCACGAAGTTCTCGCGCGGGATGAGGCGCGAGCCGGTCATCATCGTGACGCTGCCGATGGTCTCGAGAGGAAAGGCCGCTTCCCAGGCGTCATAGAAGTTGTTGTAGTAAGTCGTATTGGGGGTGTAGGTAATACCCAGCCGGTCCAGGTCGGCGAACCACGGGGCCATCAGCCTATTGAACTCGGCCAACGTGTGGTTCACCGCGAAGTAGGGATTCATCAGGAATTCGAAGCTCTCCTCCCCAAGCTTAATGATCCAGAAGTAGGCGTACGTGCCGGCGTCGGCGTAGGTGGGGAAGCGCTTCATATACGCGTCCACGCCCGCCCAGAAGGTGTCGGCGGTCACGTTCGTCGATGTCATGAAGGAAAAGGTGGATACGGTTACGGGGATCTTGGGGTGTAGGCGCGAGATGATGGAGGTCACGACACCGTAGGTTCCTGTGGATTGTGTTACTTTCGGGACTGGAGGAAGGGGTGGATGGAAACTGGATGCATAGGTGCTTACCGCCGCCGCCACCGCGAAGAGCCCAGAAGAGATCCGGGTTTGATTGCTCGGTTACAGTCACAAAACGACCGTTAGCCAGGACGACTTCCAGGGCCAGAACCTGATCGGCAGCCAGTCCATAGACACTGGACATTGGGGAGTGGCCACCGCCGAGGACGTACCCACCGGCCACACCCACGGTCTTGCCCTCGCCCCCAACGACAGTGTAGCCGAGCTCGTGGGCCTTTTCGTAAACCTCGAAGGCCTGGACACCGGCGCCCAGTTTCACCGCCGGGCCACGGTAGTTACCCAGGTGGTATTTATCATAGACCTCAATGTCCTTGAGGTTGTGGGTCCAGATGCCCAGGGCCCCGGCACCGGTCGACTTGCCGTTGAAGTCGTGGCCTGTGTTCTTGACTGTCAAGCGTAGCCCATGGTTGCGCGCGAAGTTGACCGCCAGCTGGATCTGGGCCACGGTGCTGACATTGATGGCATAGCTGCTGTAGCCACCAATGGTGCAGGTGGAAGAGGTCGCGATGTCCGTGGGAAGACAGCTACGACCCTCGAATAGGGGCCACATGATTGAGGCGGGGTCTGCGGCACTGCTGACGATTAGCAGCTACATTCAGGGGCATTCTTGGGGGCAGAACACGTACTGCAAGTACGACACAGTCCAATCACTGGAGATCTCTTCACAGGCTGTCTGGTTGTAGTACGCCGACCAGGCCGGGTAGCAGGTGGCAGCCAAAGGGACCGTCTTGACCAGAGCACCGCCCAGTGCTTGATCCAATATCGACCAGTGGGAGGTCGAGGGCCACGCAGCATCTCCGGGGTAAATCTTGCATGTGCCCACGGCGGGCAGGGATAGGTTGGCGCCAGCAAAATCGAACAGGGACCTGTGGTTCCCCAGCGTCCTTAGGACACTTTCCGTGAGCTGCCGTGTTTCACTGACGAAATACGGGGCATTCGCGATGGGGTTGGCGGAGGAGACCGTGGTGGCAGCCACCGAGACTGTCCCCGCAGCGGCAAGGGTCTGCGAGCAGACGCCCAGTGCGGCCAGAAATGAAAGCGCAGAAGGAGCCATGGTGGACACTGGGTTCTCAATACGGCCCTCATCTAGAGGCCGGGGGCTTGGCCTTTAAGTACTCAGGAGAACCTCCCAGCACCGATGGGCATACGGCACAACGTCCTATGTGGGATGACGGACGAAAGTTAGTAACAACGTGCAGTCGGTCGATGCACCGTCCGTTGTTTAGCCTGGGCTTCGGTCTGGGCGGATCCGTGACGGAGATTGCACGGAACACTTGACTGCATTCCCCGGTGCTAGTTTCGTTGTTAGCGGGGAGCTTTTGTGGAGAGTCCGGTGTTAGCGAGGGTCCGGTGTATTGAAGTGGATTGAAGTGGATTGAAGCGGATTGGGAACCCCAGATGGTCCGGGCCTCGGCCAATCCCGCCCCGAGCCCAAAACCACCTAGAACTACCGGCGCGATTAGCTTCGGACCAAGCCCCAGGCAGCAATTCCAATCTCGCATGAAATCCAATCTATTCGTGCTTGTTTAGTCTCGCACCGTGACGTTTCGGCCAAATTATCTTACAATTGATTAGCCTGCCCACGCTCTCTGCCGTGCTTTCTGGCCGAGCCAGCCACATCCTGCCTCTTTATGAGTTGGTGATTGATTGGCTGGACCTCACTTTTGGCGTGAATAGGACACGCCACAGCCATTGCCTGCGTTTTGCAGGGCCTTGGATTCGCACGACATGGAGAGAAAGGAGCATGCTTAGAGCGCCGTTCCGGTGATTAGGCTGCGCACACTAGGAAACACATCCCTGTTGCGCTTGTCGGCGTTGGAAATTGGCGCCATGGACCTGCATGCAGGAATCTATCCCTGTCAGCCTGTCTGCTGCTCCCCCGAGTTCATAAGATCCCCCTTTCCCCAATCCCTGGGTCCCGGGAAACTCTGCAATGTATCGATGATCATCCACCCTCCATGGTTGACGACAGTCACCAGAAAGTGGCTTTGGGGGTCGTAGTCGCCTTTCCCATCCTAGGAGGGATCGCAGTCGTCCTGCGGTCATGGAGTAGGTTCATGACACGGACGCGGGTCGGGCCTGGTGAGCTTTTCGCTTCCTGGTGGAGCTGTCGATCTTCTAGCTAACCGAGGCAGACGATGCGTTCATCGTAGTCGGATATGTGGGTTGCATGATGCATCTCCCTCGCCAGTTCACTCCCCACTAAACATTCCAAGATACTGGCCATCGGCCAATCCATCACCTCCTGGTATTGTCTGTTTGCCCTTTCATCCGCTACTTGATCATATATCTGACTGATCAAGACATTAAAACCAACTACGTGGGCATCCACGAATGGGACATTCCCGCAGACTACAATGTGAAAACCGGCCTCATTGTACGAACATCCCGAGTGATATCCTGTCCCAGGAAAAGTAAACCATGACTGACACCGAAGCTTTGATGAACAGTGGAATTTCGCCAACCAACTCCTCTACAACCCCTGCCTCACAATGGTCAAACTCTCAATCCTCTTCTTCCTCCGCCGCCTCGAGTCGCAATCCCGCCTAGTCAACCTCCTCATCTGGAGCACCACAAGCGTCACCATCCTCCTCTTTCTCGCTGTTTTATTCGTCGACATCTTCCAGTGCCACCCGATCGCCTACGTCTATGACATCTCCCTCGCCAATGGGAAGTGTATCAACCAGGGGGCCTTCTATGTCGCCACCGCAGCCATCAATCTGTTTACCGATATCCTCGTCGTCTCGATTCCGACCCTCATTACCTTCCGCCTCCACATGCCGTGGCGAAAGAAATTGGCCGTCTGTTTGATACTATGTATGGGATTGGTGTACGTTTGGCCCCGGTTCCCTCTACCACATGTAACCCACGGGGGCTAAAATCAAGAACCCAACGACAGAGCAACAGCAATCGGCATCTGGAGAATCATTCTCCTGGCGAACGGCTTCTTCCCGACCCACCCCGTCACCGACGCGACCTATGCCATCGGCTTCTGCAGCTCCGCCGTCGAGGTGCATGTCGCCGTTGTTGCCGCCTGCGCCCCGTGTCTCAAGGCGGTCGTCAGCCGCATCTGGCCGCGCCTCTTCGGCGCGACTGATCATTATTCCTCCGGCAGGACAATGTACGGCTACGGCTATGGCCGGAGTACAAGTACCTCGGGGTATCGGCTTCGATCTACCAAGAAAGGCGTGGGGACACAGGATGGGGACGGAAATTGGGGCGGCGGGGCGTTTGAGCTCGCTGTAGCTGGACGACCACGACCGACAACGGCTGAAGTGCTGCGGCGCGAGATGCGGAAGTACCATGTGGGTGTAGAGGCCGGGGGTGGGAGGAATGGGAGTTTGGATTTGAGTTTGAGTAGTGAGGAAGGGATTCTCGTGGGGAATGGGGGGGCAATTGTGAAGAGGATGGATGTGCAGGTGGAGGTGAGCCATGGTGATGGAAGTGAGAGTGCGCAAGAACAGGCAGCGAGAGGGTCCAACAGGCATTCCGGGGAGAGCAG
Source organism: Aspergillus japonicus CBS 114.51 (assembly GCF_003184785.1). Classification (NCBI taxonomy): domain Eukaryota; kingdom Fungi; phylum Ascomycota; class Eurotiomycetes; order Eurotiales; family Aspergillaceae; genus Aspergillus; species Aspergillus japonicus. Next base: position 8,517 of record NW_020291692.1, read on the forward strand.
TGTGGATTCTTTGGTCTGATGGGGGAAACTCAGAATACCAGGCAGGTTGCATGGGTCACTCGCTTTATATCCATCGATTTCGTATGTTTTTTGACCCGGTCAAGGGATAGAATAACCGTGGAGGACTTTTTGCGTCCCCTCTAATTAATGACAGCGTCTTTCCGATTGACATCTGACATTTACCTCCGGTGTTAGATTTGAGCTGCCCAATCGAATCGAAAAATTGCTAATGAACGCCATTAAAAGACTTCGTGCATGGATACGCATCATTTCCGAACAAGATTACGGCCTCAATGGTCTACATTGTTGCCTCGATCCGATTGCTCGCCACATACGGATCATTGGCCCCACAAAGTTCGCATTTCTTCCTCATATCAGCCAATAATCTTATGAAGGAGTTGAGTATAACAATTGAACAGGTCTTTGGCCTATCATTTCAAATTTTTGAAGGTATTGAAGCAAGAAGATGTTTATTATCATCAAGTTGTGAAGTTTGACTCGATTTTCGGATTCTTGAAGGGGTGGAAGGAAATAGCCGGTGGGAAAATGCAGTATGGCTAGAAGCTTGCCAGTCTCCCCGTAAGTCCCCCTTCCATGGTTCACCGGATTGTGGTTTATGGTTCACGTGAGATCTCAGATTTAATCACGCCGATATCGAACCAACCGAGCAGATAAGGATGTAATCTAGACTCGATCTAAACACATGAGCAAACATCGATCGACCAATAAGCTCAATACCCATGATCTAAGCATGCAGGCGTAGCCGGAAGCAATCCCGGCCCAGTATGTAGACCTCGTACAAGCCACCCACGAGACTCCTATTCCATGAATCGAGCTAAACTTACTTGGTAAGTGACTTCATGGGGTCCGATATGCGCTCTCGGTCGCACAGTTATGTGCGACAACATGGGCACACCTTGGCCCTTAAAAGGCGCAGCGCTGCACCTACATTGGTGTGCAAATTGAATTTCCACTGTGAAGACCGGAGTACAACATCCAGACCTCGAGCATCTTTTCGCATTGACCCTCCTAACTCAATCATAATGCTCAAAGGCAGCCTCCTCTATCTCCTTGGCGCATCCGTAGCAAGCGCCTCGCCGGTGCTTGAAACGAGAGACATCTGCAGCCACACCCCGGCGGACGGCCTCATCGGCAATGCGGTGGCGAGCGTAGCTTGCGCACAATTGACCATCGCCAACGAAGGATGCTCGGTGACGGTCAAGTATCCGGCCGACATTTACGGGGACTCATTCACTTTCGACAGCGCGTCCAAAACCTTCAAGGCTTTGCGCAAGAGCAAACTCACATTTACCGCGACACCGAAGCCCGGCAACAACGCCGCGGTTTGGTCGGGCACTGCGGGAACGAGCAACCCCACCACCTACTCGGTTCCACTGACCGGGCAGCCCGCCAGCATTTCCGTCAAGTGCGCCGCCCCGCCGCAGTGCACCGCCGTCGGCCAGCCGTGCATCTTCGAATTCCCTGAGAACTGCTGCTCGCAGACTTGCGCCTGCATTTCGGGGGTGTGCAACTGTTTCGATTTGTGATGATTTTTCGGGGGGATTCAAGCAATTCGATGGTCCAGAATGAGTGCTTCCCCTATGTTTTATGATACATTCACGCTCCTTGGAGCGGAGGCGAATACGACATAGATGCACTGGATTGCTGTATACTGTGGTTACCGGTGATACCGGAAGCTAGATGCAGGAAGAGTAAAGTCCTACCAATCTTGTTGAATCCGGAGGAAACCTGCGTAAAGCAGGGTTGTTACGATGTTGGTTAACGAGGAATTTGTCATTGCAGTATTTGATATAGCGGAAACCACAGTCGTTGATAGTCAACAATTTTGTAATTAAACTGACCAAACCAACCTTGAAGCTAGCCCTCACGTGCTTGACTGATCAAACCAGGCGTTGATAGCAAGCAGTGGAACAATTACCACTGGCGCTCTGGAAACCCTTAGACTTGGCGCGTTCGAGAACATCCGGTTGCGGGATCATGATTCATCAACCCTGAACCCGGTTTTGCCACCAAGTTGGGCCGCACGTGTGCACTTGAGCCCCTAAAATCCAAGATCCAACCCTCTGACTACAATGCTTTCTTGATTCTGCATAACTAGTGTGGTATTTGCTTCAAGTACAGTGGAAGTAGAACTCGAAGATAAGGCATTGATCTGGGTGTTACCTTAGCTCTCGGTTCGAATAAGATGATCTCAGTGTCCTGCATACACCTCGTGACTGGATATACTTGCCATAACAGTGTGTCATTTACCCGCCTCTTAATTCCAGCATTGCAAGCCCAGAAAAAGAGATATCAGACGGTATCTTTCTGGCGAGAACCATCACGACTTTTCTTAGCGTCGCGCTTGTTACAGAGTCTATGTCTACCTTGGAAATGTCTGTTTCCAAATTCATCCTCGGCCCCAGTTACTGAGGGCTGAGTATCCGTCCGACTCGCAGACTCGCGTAACCCGGATGTACCTCTCGACCTTCCTACTATAGCATGAAGTATGTACTAAGCCATTCTGCATCAGCCATCTCGCTCCTGCCGACCGCCAGCACTGTATTATTATTCTGTCCGAGCCTATACTATGCGGCGATTCTACTGGTGGGTACAGTATAGTGTGAATGTCAAGTTTTTCTCAATCAGCTGCCGACGTAGTGCACCTTGCTCATATCTGCGGCCTGTCGAGCCAGTTCGCGTGAGATAGCTAAACAAGGAACTACAAATAACTTCTGGTTTTTCTCCGGCCGATCAGCCCGGAGGAGCAGGGGGCAAGCTCAACCACATCTACCTAGGACAGAATACCCATGTTGAGACACTTCATGCAAGGTTGACGTAGGGCCCGCGACCGGGCCACCCGTATGTGCCCCCCGGCTGGCAGGAGGGGATGGCTCAGGTAATAAGGTAGAGCCAGCCAATAACCAGGCGGGCATACAAGGCGCAGGGCTTAGGACTTGAACTCTCAACGTATCACGTACGGCTGTACAGAGCATCTGCATGCACTCCTAAGTTGGGTTTAGTGCGTGGTTCGAGCGCACCAAACCCGGTCTATTGACAGATTCAAGACGCCCAATGTGTGTGTCGTAGATCTATTTATCAACATCCCTCTGACAATTCTCCTGCCTGCAATCCTGATGGCTGGCTCCTGGGAGGGATATGGTCGTGGTTCGATGGGAGCACGATGGACTTTGGCTACCGTGCGAAGCGCCACTGGCTGGCTTCCGCTGACAGCGGCCCGTCGAAATTGGCACGGTCTATGGTTTGTACTTTGCTGTACTAGGTAAGATAGGCAAGGATCAAAATGTGGTTGAGTTCATCACGGCGACCATGTCAGGGTTTTCGGTCTGACACTGGGCCCGTCGAGTAGGAGGCGGCAATTAGAGGGGTCAGTCAGAGGGCAGGGGGCAGGGTCAGTCCCTTCTGTTGTCGAGATTAGTTATACTAGGCATACATTGAGTATGTCGTTTGCTATAACACTGTTATAATATAGACAAGAATAAAGGGTTTACCCAGCTCACAGACGGGACTCAATAGTCTCTTGCCCGAGTTGTGCAACCGCGAAATATAAAGTCGAGAAAGACATGAGCCCGGCGCGTTGTAAAGTGCTGGGGTTATTTCAAGTGGAGTACTGGGATCATCCCAAGTTTTCAATAGAGCTAGACTGCATAACTTCAAGACACTCGGACTCGCAGAATTACCAATACATCCATTTGTCACTAAAATTAATCTAGCATAGAACTAGGACCTTCTTGCCTCACTTCACCATAGCAACCAGGTATCTGTCACCTATCTGATGTCGCCATGGATGTGCTCACAGAAACCAGGCTAGAGCCGCTGCTTCAACACCACCTTGTGTGAGCCGTTCTCCAGCTGCATTGTGATGTATTGCCGGAAATCAATGTGCAGATTCCTAATATCTTCGAGATCAAACCGCGAGAAAACATTTGCAGCGACCATACGCATCTCCGCCCACGCGCATCTCCGCCCACGCGAAGCTACTACCAGTAGCGGTTGTACGGTAGGCGAGTACCTGTTCAACTACTTACTTGATTCCAATGCAGGAGTGCTTGCCCGCAGAAAATGGGTAATAGGGACTCATACTTGCATACCCCATTAGTGACCATGAACGGGGCTCACTGTCAAGAGTCGGCTACTTACTCGGGCTCCGGAGCACCGTCACGAGCCTTCTCATTTTCTAACCATCTTTCCGGCCAGAACTTCAATGGTTTGGGCCAGAACTCCGGGTTGCGATGCAGATGCCTATAGCTAGCAGATACGACGTTTCCCGGCGGGATTGAGTATCCCGCGAGTTCACAACAGTCCTTGCCAGTTTTGCGACCCATCTCGCTCGCAATCGGGTGCAATCGCAGCGTCTCTTTGATGCAGGCATCTAGATAGCGAAATTCGGGCTCTGTTCGCACTGTCTTGCTGTTGATAATTGGATCAGTGGCAGTAAGTACCGGGAGTGAATCCAGTAGCTTTGTTTTCTTTTCGGGAATGTGCAGGAGTTCGCGAAAGAGACATGCAATGGTTCCAGAAGTGGTCTCCGACCCGGTTAGGAGAATCTCTGACAGCTGGTCTATAATATCCCTAGTGTTCATTGGCGCGGACGAACCTGGTCGGGTGCCACTGTCGATAAAATGTTGAAGTAGATCTGGTTGAGAGTAGTCTTTGCAGTAGGAGCGTTCCTTAACGATAGCATCAATGGCCTGTTCGGAGAAAGTCGATGTAAGCCTTTGGGGTATACTGTGGAGAATACGAAGCAGTAATGTGTCTTACCTGGATCATATCCGCAGGCCAGTCGAAGCACAGCTTTATCCCGAGGCCTCGTAACCATCGCTTGACGTAGACCATCTACAGCGTAGATTGTTGCGTTAGATCCACTAGTTTCCACAAGTCGATGGATTTGGAGGCCTCTACCTTGTATCTCCGAGTCAAGCCATGGAAGATGGAGTGGAGGATTTGCACCCAGATGCGGTCCTCCATTCCCAAGTACTCTTCCTTGAGTGGGGGTGTTTGACCAAAGCCTCGGCCAAAGGAACACTCTCCCATGCTGGAAACAAGACACTAAGTTTAGCCTTCGCTTACAAGAAGGACAGAACAACTCACATGTCAAGCGCCACGCCATGCAAATCCATCATCAAGTCGGTCGCGACCACATCTGTCTTTGCCTTACCCTTGGTGAGCTGGTAGTATTTGGCAATCAGATCCCCGATACACTTCTCAAAGAGATGACCTTCTTCGTCGACGTCTGCTACCGTAAGCCTCGGTGATAGGAAGCCCTTGAGAATCCGATGCGGCTCCGGTCGCCTAGCAAAGATCAATCCCAGGACGATAGGCGATCAACGCATGGATATACTTACACCTCCCCAAACAGACCCGGACTGTGAGCATCCCGGGAGATTTCGGCATACATCTGTACCTTGGGGAGATCCGCCCTCTGGAGAATAGTTCGCAAGGCATCTTTGTCTGAGATCCATATTTGTCGAGGACCATACCGGAAGACTGGTCCATACTGTTGGTGTTTGGACTCGACAAGCTTCCAGATAGTACCCCTGGCAAATGCGTACCGAAGGTATAATGTCGTCAGTGGGGCATACCATGGTCCTGGGAGCTTGCGAAGGGGTGATCGAAGAGATTGAACAAGAGTAAAGATGTGGTATAACACCAATAAGATTCCGAGGGTGCAGGCGGCGAGAAGTACCAGTGACTGCAGCCTGTCGGATACAGCTCGGTCCTTGAATAAGATCACGGAGAACATTTTTCCCAATATGAGTGAAACATCTGCTACAATCCCTATCTGCATCAGGACTATGGCGACGATTTGAAAGCTCCGGAAAATTCATCGTAGTACCCAGATATACTGATCATGTGGCAATGATAGCTTGATAGGTCTGTGGTATACGTCACCCCACAGAAAGGTGTGCACAATATCATCATTGTTCGAGGCATGGAACTTATTTTTTGTTTTTACTTTCATATCCGCTGAACACAGACTTGCATTCTTCAAAGACTGCGACCATCTCATACTATGCATCTTGGCTGCGTTCAAGGTTGTCTATCACAGATCGAGAATGCGGTCCAATCATCACTCGGAATCTCCCACTGATATGAATCGCTTCCCAAAACAGCTGCCTGCATGAAGAACCTATCTTGAATCTTGCAGGCTACCCTTTGGCCTGCAAGCAATGCCTGAAAAAATCATGGATGACTACATGACTCGAAAACAGGTTTTTTTCCTATTGTGATCCAATGCCGGATCTATTCTTCGGCCACACTGTCATTGTTATTCTCGTAGATGCAAGATACATCTTTGTCCACTACACCTTCTCTCCAGCATGGACCAGGATTATGTTGGTACTTTCCATGGCATATTTGATATCTGTTGTAATGATAAGCGGGGAACAAAGCACCTCTTTTTTTATTGTTGTCGTGGTTTCCTGGCTATGCATTGTGAATTTACCGCGCCCCGGGCGCATGCAGCCTAACCCGCGCCATCACTCGTCCCTTCTCTGGAATGTCTTGACTGACTCGGAACTATTCGTCATCACACTTATCAAACCCTCGAGAATCCTTGGTGAGGTCGTATATGCAAGGACCAACCAGGCTTTACGTCCTTCAATGGAGAGTACTATGGAGCGATCGGCCTACAGGCCAGCAGGGTCTGAGGGGTTGAATCCTGTTAGTCTAACTGCGTCTTACATTGCCTAATACATAACAGCTTCGGGATTATTCATCTTTTACGCCTATAAATCCCTTCAAATCCATGGCCATGGAATAGTTCTGAAGGCTCCGAAGTTCGCAGCGTTATAGCCGACGAAGGGTCCTATCTCACAGCATTGCGCCACAGCCATGGGTCCGGTTTCTGCCCTTGATGGGTACATCCTGGATCGAACTATGTATGAGAGTGTGAGGTAATCGCAAACGTGCGACTTCCCCAAAAGTTATATGCGCTGACGAGTGTATCCACCAGGCTCAATGAGCAGCATCTCCTCTGGAAACTTCAGACGGGTCATGTCTTGAGTCCCTTGATTCCCCACAGGCCAGGAATAAGGGTAGCAGATCTAGGCACGGGAACAGGGTATGCTCTAGTCTTCATACTTTATCGCCGGGGCTCTGACGGTCATATCGCATCTAGCATTTGGTGCCTCGAGCTTGGCCAGGCTCTGGATGTAGATCAAGCCGAGCTTGTCGGTTACGATGTTTCGCGTGATGCTTTTTCCCCCATCCTCAACACTACCACGGAACGTGAAACTGAATACTCTGGACCTAATGTCCGATCAGGTCCCGGAGGACCTGCTCGAAGCTTTCGACGTGGTACCCCTGCGTTTGTGGGCCTGTGTGGTACGAGATAATCGCCCAGACAAATTAATTCGCTTCGCTGCGGTCTTGTTGAGTGTGTGAAGTTGTCTTCAAAGTGCAGATGTGAATATGATGGGCTGATAGCAACTCTTCAGGGCCGGGAGGCTATCTCCAATGGGAGGAGATTAAACGTGACCCGAGTGGGGCGTTGTCTGAGCCTATGCAACGTTTAGAGCGTCTGTACTCGCAATTTCTGGGGAGTCAGAGTCTTGATTTGGGGTATGTTGCTTTTCTCCTCCGTAAACAAGAGACGCATTGTCCGGGCATCCTTATGAGAGACTTCGTATCGGCAATCACTGATTGGTGACAGCTGGGTGGACCAGTTGCCAGATACGCTGGGAAAGCAGGGTTTCGACATTATCCAAGCAAAGCTGGACTCGTGGACTGACACAGTTCGGGGTCTGTACTATCCCAACTATCTCACTGTAGTGCTGGGCATTCTGAAATCCCGTCTCGCACAGAGCCAGGGGGCAGACCCCCGGTTGCTGGAAGATTTGGCGCAGGACTTCTCTGGTCAACATGGTGTTGACCATGGTCTCGCATGGAAGCCACTTCAAGTTGTCGCTCGCAAGCCTGATTTCGCCTCCAGAGGGTCCGCAGCCAAAGCGTTGCGGATGGCATAGGAACTTTATGCACTGTATTCAAATTGTACCCCAGGCAATATATTAGAAACTGTACATTGTTGACCTTAGGCATAAGCTGATTCGGCTTAGCTGTATAGTATAGTATAGTACATGTATTGTGCAAGTCACTGTACGGTACCAAGTTAAGTAACTTGTAACTTGTAGCTAGACGCTTGTGGTTAGAGCGGCATCCTCAGCCGCAATCCCCCTCTCAACGGCAGTCATCTTAGTACCATCAACCATCCACCATCAACCATCCACCATCAACCATCAACCAGTTTTCAAACAACCCCTCGCCTTCCCGAGCCAGCCTGCTTTACCTGGCAGCACAGAATGCCATCATCTGAGGATACTTATACAGAAGCCCCTGATTCTGCCAGAATGTTCATATCCTCTGTTTGAGCTCTTCTATGCCCGCCACAGCACTAATGTTCTCAAGCATTCTAATCATCCTCACGATCCTCTCCTTCGCTCCTCAGCTTTATTCTCTCTGGGCCAAGAAGAACAGTACAGGGATCTCTCTGGGTTATGTGCTTGCCAGTCTTCTAGTCGTTACCGAAGACCTCACCAAAGAAGTATACCTCACGCTTAATGTTCCTGAAGCTGCGGCTGGAATTTTCACGCACGATCCTCTCAACACTGGCGACTGGCTGAACTTCGTTCAAGTACTTGTAACATGGGCTCTTTTCCTTACCCTGTAAGTGTTCGCTGTGGGTACTTGTACTGCTTCTACTAAACTAAAGACAACCAGCTTCATACTATGCGTTCGCCTCCGACGGCAGGGATCCGACACGAGCCCGTATCGCAATCTGTACATTCTTGCCCTCCTAATCTCGCTAGTCCCGGAGCTCATCGACTTATTGGGCCTCACACCAGAGACGAAGAGCTGGCCCCGCCAAGACCTGCGCGAGATGTTCATTTTCACTCATGCCGTGCTCCTCACCCCCATGGCCACTTTCATCGGGGGCTTTTCCTGGTTCCTTCAGGCAGCACAGAGTCGCAGCCATGTACACGACACCGCTCTGAGCTTGACTGGACTTGCGATTCAGGCGGTCGTGTTTGGCCTTATCGCAATATCGTGGGTCTTCCGGGTAGTATATGCTGAGACGTGGGATCCGCTGGGCTTGGGTTGGTATTTTGAGTATGGATACCCGGTAGTAAACAATGCGGTGTTCGCGGGAGTGCAATTCTTATCTCTGGTCTGGGCGCTGTATTGGCGGACGGTTGGCCAGAGACCGCAGACAAAGGGCAAGGCGGAGAGGGAGAGGGAGAGGGAACCGTTGTTGGAAGCCGAGGGAAACTACACCACTCACTAGGACGGTACCCAGACCTAGCCAATGAATCATCTCCTCCGTTGCTCGATCACAGGTCCAAGGACAGCCGATGCATGACTACCTTAGTGCTTATTCCCATCCTGCAATCTAATATAAAGTCCTCTCGACGCACCTTCCGTTTTTCCTCGACTCTCAAACGTCCCCCACCCCCGGCCTTCCTAGTGGCTAACTTCCTGGAATGCACTCAAAACCACTTATTATTGCACAATGCTCGACCAAGTTTCCACGGAGATCATTCTCTGGATTCTCTCTCTACTAAACACCGACGACTATACTCATATGGTGCTGGTTTGCAGGACATGGTACTCTCTGTTTATCTCACATCTCTACCGCCATGTGCGCCTTCCCTCGAATGAGGTTTTTTTTTTATTTTTTTGTTTGCTTATAAGCCCACGACACCACTATGGGAATTACTTCCCCACTCGCTCAGGCATCTCTTCATCGCAGACTACTTGGTATACTGCTTGCAGCCGCTGTGTGCTGAACTAGAAAGCCTATCTCTGCAAGCCGGACAGTGTACCTCTACTTCGGATTCTCTATGTTCAGTTTGCTTTTGCTGAGCAAGAGTCCGGGCAAGGCTGTATCAAATGTATCGACGGGTGGGTGCCGCGGAGATTCCTGCAGCTGGACTCAAAAGGAAGAGCTCAACTGCTAGACTTACAGATCAAGTTGGTTGCCTTAGGCGTAGACTTCCGCGTTGTCGAGAAGGACGAGAAGGTGCGGTTTGTTCAAGATCATGCTATAAAAAAACGTGGTCTTTGTCGGAGGCCGATGGAAGTGAGGAAGAAGTATGAAAGCTTTGACTTGTGTGATCGTACAGTCACTGTAGATCTCGCAGGACGGGGTGACAAATTGCGGCAATGTATCAAGGCATCTGACAGAAGCATTTTTAAATCAACAGAAGCCGTCGGGCTCTTGGAGAGTTGGTGATCCCAGTCTCGTGCTCGGCCCGAAATATTACTTTTCCCTTGCAGCAGACGGGATCTTCTACTATATTGGGATTCGAAAGCTGTACAGTGCATGGTCTACCGGGCACATGTCGAAGGCAGACCAGATTGCACACAATGCAAAGGGGTGGGGGGGGGGGGGGGGGGGGGGGGGGAAAAAAAAAAAAAAAAAAAAAAAAAAAAAAAAAAAAAAAAAAAAAAAAAAAAAAAAAAAAAAAAAAAAAAAAAAAACCAGCCCAACTGACAACCAGCCTATCAGTATGTAGCCCTCATTGGTGCACGTATCAGCGTTTTGAATGAATACTTCAAAGTAAGCAAAAGTCCATGCTGAGATTATCATACGGTGGATTAGAAGAGCAATCATATTATGCTAAGCGTTTTCAATGCAATACATCAGTGCCAATACAAAGGTCCAAAAAGTGGCCTACATAAGGCTGTCTCGGTGGCCGACGTAAGATTCTCACAAAACTCACGCGCAGCAAGCCTGAACCAGAAACAAGATCAATCATCCAGCAGCACAACCACCTTCTTCGCAGACACTCCCGACTTATGGAAATCCACTGCCCCTTGAATCTCCGCCAGGCCCTTGCCATACACGAGCGGCTCAGGTGCTGCCCAAAACCGGCCCTCGGCCAAAGCCTGCGGCAAATACTGCTGGAAAAGCATGGCCCCCACCCCGTTGTGATAGAGCGTGCTGGCAAAGATGTATTTGTACTTGATTCCTCGCATGCGGGACTTGTACCAGTACTTTGAATTGCCGACCATGAATGCGAGGGCTGTACGAGGAACCGTGAGATGTGTTGGCGGCGGCTGTGGGACTGGATACGCAGCCATGGAGATAAATCGGGGCCCGGTGCATTGAGCGAGAATATCAAAACAGCAATCCGCCGCATTGGCCCCCACAGTCAGTGCGCCTGCCACAGTCTCTCCCTGGCACGCAGCGATCATGTCCGCGACGACCGTCTCGCTGCGGTAATCAAAGACCCGACTGGCGCCTAATCGTGTCACCAGCTCGAAGTTCTTGGGTGAGGCGGTGGCGAAAACTTGATATCCCGCAGCTCGAGCGAGCTGGACTGCGCAGGTACCGACACTGCTAGCCCCACCCCAGATGATGACGGTCTGGCCGGTGGGCTCCGGGCGAGCGCATGGGGGCTTGAGATTGAGCTGGTCGGGTTCAAAAAGCCCGCATGCGGCGGTGCAAACCCCCAGGGGCAGCACTGCGGCCTGCTCAAATGATACTCGGTCGGGAATAGGACAGGCCATATGTGCAGCGAGGATGACATACAGTTGAAAGCCGCCTTGGGTGTGAGAATTGATCTTCTCGTCGGTGCCGCATGCTTTGCCGAGTACACGATCTCCGACGCAGAATGTGGTGACATTCGGTCCAACCTCGACCACCTCTCCGGCTACATCAGTGCCCAAGATGGTAGGGTAGGATAGCCATTGGTACATCAGGGTGGTACCCTGGCCTTGAACCGTCCAGTCAATTGGGTTGATGGCCACGGCGTGGGTTCGTACGGCAATTTGTCCTTCATGTGGGCGTGTGTAGGGAGCAGATCGAACTTCGAAGGGATGGCCCTTAGAACGGACAAGCCAAGCTGCTTGGTTGGGTGGCATATCAAGGGTGTGGTGTGGACTCGGGAGTAAGGTTATATATCCTACACAGGGACACAATGTCGGTGGAAGATGGTCAAACGAGTATGGTTAGTGGTTTGAAATGAAAAATCAGGAGTAAACTTGTAATACGAACAGAGTGCCGGTGCAATTCCACCGAGGGTTCTTCAGATCAGTTTTTATACTCGATATCTCACCGACATGCTATCCACGTCATGATCTTGGATCGAAGCCGACAATGAAGCTGTATTGTCCATCAAGCCAATCAGGGATGTCTGTAAGCGAAAAGAGGTCTAGCGCCATCCGCCGGCCATCCTTAAAGCCGGTAGTTCCGGGATCCGTCACGTGCATGCATTCCTTCATACCCCGCGAGGCCGAGAACAAGTCAATCACCGACAACATCTTCCTAACTCCACAGAGACAGGGTCAGTGAAATTGGAGGTTGAGGCAATGGGGACAACTCGTGTCAGACAGCGATCACGATGGGGTTGTAAGAACTGCAAGCTTCGACGGGTGAAGGTGGGTGGGTCTCAGTCTTCCTTAGGGTGCAGTGGCTAATTTCAGGTTGCCTCCACCTATGGCAGTGCGACGAGATCAAGCCCATGTGTCGACAATGCCAGGCTTATGGGGTCTCCTGTAGTTTTACCTGCACTCAAACTAAGATGCAGCCACTACAACCCGTGATCGAGCATGTTTTTGCTCCGCCCCGGCCGTCAGCTGGTTTACCCTGCTGGGTTTGCCCGACCGATCGGCTTATAGCTCAATTCCAACTACTAATCGCCCCGACCATGAGCTATGGTAACCGATTAGATGTTTATCAAAACCAGGTGGTGGAATTAGCACACACGGTGGGCTTTTTCTTCTTCCTCTCTTGTTATTTCTTACCCATTTGCTGTTTTTTTTTTTTTTTTCAATCTCTTGGGCGTGAGACTGTGTCAATCAGTCACTAACGTACTTCCTAGACTCCGTTCCTTAAGCATGCCATCACAACGGTAGCCTTAACGTACCAGCGCCACACAACAATCCCCATCAGATCGACTCCAGACTTGGTGGAATCCTACCACTGGGATCGAGCCTTGGTTGGCTTCAATCGGAAGCTGTCGCAGAACCCTCAATCCGATGACAAAGCCGCTTTGCTGAGCACGTCCATGCTTTTGTGGCTACTAGTCTTCTGCCACGTCGATGCATCGACTCCAGAAGAGGCCTGGCCGTTGTCTCCCAATGTCATTAGCGGTCCCACCTGGTTAAGGATTGCGCGGGGGAAAGACGAAGTCTGGCGCCAGATGCCCTCTCCGCCGCGAGACTGCATCTCAGCGGCTCTGGCTCCGGTGGAAAACAATCCGATCATCAATCGACCTGCTGAGCCTCTGGCACCTCTTCAAGGTGTTCCCGATCCATATATGCGGCTATTTGATCTGGGCACAGGAAAACAGTCGTTGGAGTATGAATCGATGTACCATAGTGTCGCTGTCGACGTTGCGCAGGCGCTGTTCGCTGATCGACCGCTTCTGCCGACAATCCTAAGCTTCGTCACATTTCTCAGCACCATGTCTTCCAACTTCAAGTCGCTGTTGTTGGCGAAAGACCCTCGGGCGTTGCTGTTGCTGGCCTGCTGGTATGGAAGGATTCGCAGACTGGGAGTGTGGTGGATGACCCCACGTACAGTGCTGGAAGGAGAGTCAATTTGTCGATATCTAGAGCGAGGCTATCCCGACAACCAAGACCTACAGGAGATGATAGTCTTTCTTCGGGCGCTATGAGTCAAAGATAGGGCAATGATCTCTTCCATGTCGCTTTTCAAGTCCTACATGTCAAAAGTCTTTAGTGCTTGAACTTTTGGTGAGTATTTTCTTTTTTGACTGGCTTGGTGTTTGCGCTGGCGAGGGCTGTCGACGTGACCCAGAGAACCAACCTTTCGCAGTATGGCCGCGTAGCAAACAGCAAAAAGACAAAAACATACAACAGAAGGGATTCGCTGGTGGTCACCCACCCAACTACTAACCTCCCGGCGTGTGGCTTAAGTACGGCTGAGCGGACGGGAAGCCCTGTTTTCCACACCCTGTGGTCGTATGTGCTAGCTCTAGGTGTAAAGTAAAACAGATATTACCAACCCATATGCCAAAGCCCGCGAATTCCACTGCAGCAATAGGTCCTCAATACATACTATATATACGTACCACAGATGCAAGATGCTTACGGGTCGTCAGTCCTTCCGCGATACGCCTACTCTACCTGCAATCGATAAGAAGCACAGTCTTAATACGCGGAAGTTGTGTTCTAGCACTTCTGGAGCACAGCATGGCATGCAATGACAAATACCAACCAGGTAGATAATAACGCCCGAACAACTAAGTCAAAGCAGAATATTCTGTTACACAAAACAGTGCCCAGGAACCGTGGATGTCATAATCTCAGAAGCAAGCACGAATCTCTGCATCGACGTCCCAGGGGTTCAACACCGGAACTCAACTCCGCTCGGGGTCGTTCGTCATGCATGCCGAGTGAGGGCCATGACTCAGACCTGTGCACCTTTCTATCACTCAACCCCGACGCCTTGACCAGAGAAAGCTCAGTACAACAACTCGGAAATTTCTACGAGAACACCACACGACCAACATTTCAAACTTCGATAGCTGCTCACACGAAGATATCAAATCAACCTGTAAACACAACTACGATGGGCATTCCACTGCCTCAGTACGACCACCAGGCCTGGCCTTCCACGCGCACTCAGACAACCCCATCAAGACAAACCCTCGCCGGCAATGCATGGCTCAGGCGCGTGGCCGCCAACGAGGAAGAGCTTTTCCTGCTGCAGATGATCCAGAATACCTACGAGGTGCAACTGGACGACCACCCCGAAATGGGGTACCGTTTTTACATGTGGCTGCTGTGGGACTACGATCGCCTCTGGGGCATCTTCGACCTTGGACACACGAAGGTACAGTTCCTCATTGACTCAGGGCTTCGCTCATGCAGGTGCAACGAGGAGGCGCAAGAACTCCAATTCCACTGGCGGGGAGTCTGTAAAGCCGCCGGTGATGTTGTGCTTTGCGATGAGTGGATTACTCGAGGGAGGTTGCGCATCAATCCGTGGGAGGGAACGTTTGAGGGCGTCTTCGAGGGCATGGCAGAGAACGGTAATCCGGGCGAGGATGGCAATGGAGATCGATGTGCCTTCCATGCCAGGGAACATCACAGTCTACAAGTGGTGCCCTATTATCTGGAAGACGTGGTTGCGACATGGAATAGCTATAATGCCTTTCAAGGGAGGCAGGAGAGAGTCCGGCAGTTTGCGGCTTCAGCTGAGGGGGTGGATCAGCCCAGATGACCAACACTGGATCGTAGATTGTAGAGCTGCGTAGTTTATGCACTGTCAATCTAAGTTTCGTTTTGGCTAGAAAGCAATCTCCAGTATACCTATATAAATCCTCGCGTTGAACTTGCCACCACCATCCGAAGAATAGGTGCAGCTCGAGTTGGCCTGTTGAGGCTTCCAGAGATCGTGCATCAGTCAGCCACTGTAAGTTGCGTAATTGACGTCGACTTGGAAATTACCTATTTAATGGTGATACGTCAGTTTGTACCACAGGTGATGCAAGATCATACCTGTATGTAATTACAAGCAAGGGGTGTCAAGCCACCATCCCCTGACATCATTCATAAGGTTCATGTGTATCCAGGACCACAGTCCAAGCTACTATCGATCTACTACTCCCAATACCAACATGACCAGACCGACCATGGACGAGCCCCCACGCGATACTGTCTCTCCCGAGAAGTTCAAAGCCGCCCGCGCTCAACTCCTGCAAGACGAAAAGGCCGTGACGTATCTCTCGCAGGCCGTCGTCGCGGCACGTCGCCGACTTCCCATGGTGAAGGTCGACGATCCAGCTCGCTTCTGCTTCGACACGTTGCATGGGGAACAGTCCCTTCTCGACCTCTTTGACGGGCACAAACAGTTGATCATCTATCACGTGATGCTGGCGACCGAGGACGTGTCTTCTGTTGGATATGACACCGTTAGGTCGGCAGAAAGAGGGGATGACATGGACCGATTTCGGTCACCTAGATAGTCAGTCTAACGATGGGCGGGGCTAGACGGTTGGCTTCAACCAAGAAGAGATATTCCAAAATAAAGACATTCATATCATTAAGTATACAGACGGGACATGGAGGGGGTAGCCACCACTTGTGATGTAAATGTACAATGGCCATAGGTTGAGGACTCGGGATAACTGACTTCCCCCCACATGATCGGTTGAAAAGCAGCGCCTTCATCTCCGGGCAAGGGATGGCAGGCAGCACTAATGGCCGCACTGCAATGCGCCGCCAACGGCATGGGAGACTTGAAGCGGCGCGCGCCCAGCACCAGCAGTACACAAAACGCCACCCCGAGGAGAATGATAGTCATTAAAATGGCCATTGGGGAAAAGCCACATCCATCGGGGGAGTCATCGTAGTCGACCTCCCCAAACACGTTGTACACGTTCCAATCGACGGAGTAGAAGCTTTCGGTGAGGAGCCAATGCAGGGCCGCAGACATGACAAATAGCGGGACGCTGTATCGGATCGGCAAGGAGAGGTAGTAGGAGGATCGCTGGTTGCCCCGGGGCCACGAAACACGGAGAGGCTTACGCTGCGTCGCATAGTCGTTGTACTCGGCTGTGACCAGCATGCACGATAACAGGTTCTTGCTGACAAAGTACAAGATGGAAAACACCAGTTGAGGGAAGTTGGTCAGGAGAACTAGGGCCAGGATGTTGGTGGTGCCGAAATATAGCCCGGTTTCATAGTTTGGACTCCCAAATCCCAGGGACCACTGGTCCTCCAGCGACCATTCTGCTTGGGTGACGAGGGCGTGGTACAGCCAGCTGGGCACGCCGATACAGGCGGAGAACCTTGAAGAATCCACATTAGCGTACAGCTCTTGCGATCGGGTTGGGGGCGACTGACAACACAAAAGCAAGTACCCATCGCTTCCAACTCGCAGCCTGGAACCAGAACTTCCGACCGGACAGCTTCCTGGGATAGTGTCCCTCGAATGGCTCTTCACTTGAGGACGTGGAGATACTTACCAGAGCGATCTCTGTCCTTTTCTGCAACCGCAGAGAACACCGCCAACGCCAAAAGATACTCCCGCCACTGGGTGCGAGCTCCCAGGGGTCAGGACCATGGGTCATATCTTCCCGCGACGTGAAACACCGGCCCTGGGTAGTGAGATCAGGCCGGTTGAGGAACGAGGCGACGGCGTCGCCCACTCGCAGTAGGATTCCTGGACGGTCCGTTCGAGCGGCCAAGAACATACATACAACCTTGACGAGATTGCTGACAATCACTGCCAGAGCGATCGACGGGCTAAAAAGCAGCTCACACCGTTGGGCTGCGCGCTTGGCCATGCAGTGGGAAATCGGGATCTGGGGGAACTCATCAGGGTTCTCGTAGCCAATGGCAGACGAGTAGAGATTCCAGCTGAGCCCCTGCGCTGTCCACGTATTGTTCGCTATCGCGGTCATAGCGACCGCAGTCCCTTCGTCGTTCGTGTAGTCATAAATAGAGGTATAGCCGTCTATCATCGCGCTAAGGCTGCTCCCATTCGGGAAAAATCGTCGGTCGGCCACAAAGATCAGGGTAGACTGTTGCGTGTTATATTGCACATCGTAGTTGTCGAGACACTCTTCGTTGGTCATATTGGTGAAAGTTCCGTTGAAGATCTCCGTGAGAAGTGTCTCAGGTGTGCTCCCCACCGCCGCGTAGAAGTTGGCCGAGCTGTTGGCCTGGACCAGCGTCTCGGTCGGAGACAGATCGTGCGGGATCAAAACCATGGCATAGTTGTAGGTTACGATCGAGGCGTAGACCACGGAGTTGTAACTGTATGGGCGCAGGTCAGTACGGGGTAGCGTAATTAGGAATCGGGCATGGGCATGACGCACAGCATATGGATAGGGGTGGAGCTGAGAAGAAGCAACAGCCACAGGACTTTCCGCTTAGGGTTCATGATGCGGAAATTGCGCCAGCTCACGACTCCAATATCCAGCCAGCGGCGCTGCTTGTGTTCCCGGTCCACGTCCTCGCGGGTGGGGGCTCCCACGCACTGCATGGCATGGCTGCTGGCCGCCAGGAGGGCAGTAGAAAAGAGATTGATGACAATGTGGATGGCGGTCGCCCAGTGACTTGTTCGATTACAGTGACCGTGGTACAGTCGGAGTCGCGAGAAGCTGTGCGCAGTGGTTCGTTTGGAATAGCCGATTCCGACCGCGATAAGGATAAAGATCAAATTCACACATGCTATGGCCATGGCGATGTAAGCACAGAGCAAAGCACCTTGCATCCATTCTTGACCAGGTGGGCGCTTTACTCGCGTCGATGTCCCAACTCGATTTCGCCTCTGTCTGGTCGGACGCTTCGTAGGAAACGAGCTAAATGGATTCCAAGTCGGATAACTTGAACCAGCCGCAGACGACCAATTCCAAATTTGGGAGTCTCCCAGATCGGCAGTCTGGACAGTTGGACTCTTTTGTCCTCCCCACCGCGCCCCAATGGTCATGGTTCCCTATGAGGCCATCAAATCTGACATGGCCGACCACCTATTTTGTGGGGTAGAGACAAACCGGAGGAGACCATCAGGAAAACCATCTGGCTCGAGGGGAGATTTGAACGATTTTCTCACCTCCACTTTTGCTGGTGGGCCACTTTTCCCGCCCTGCAATGCTAAGAATATCGCCGCATTGCCTGAGAACCCGTGATTGGCGGAGCCCTCAAATCCCGTCTGTCTTGCTCCACTTGCAGCTGAGAGCCTGGGAGGCCAGGCCCCTCATTTGAGGATGGGCTCGCCCAGGCACGGCTTGGAACTTAATGCCAAGACCCTCTCTGTCTGGGCTTGTTCTTTGATCGCGTTCTGGGAAGTTTTCCTCGCTCCGTCCAACTTCAGTAGGTGCGTGCGCGTTGAGTCTCGACTGCTCAGTCACTCGGCTGTTAAGTGATTCCCTAAAGCATCTCGAAACTTCAAATTCCCACCTGGTCTGGCCGCTCTTTCTCGAACCTCTGTGTTGCGGTAACTAGTGGGGTGTCAGGGGCTTACCCCCGACCGTCACATATATTTCCGCCTTGCAGCATCGAACCGGAGCATATGGTAGTAGATGGCCACTGCAAGGCACACCACGCGCCGATATGCCGTAGTGCTACATGGAGGCATGTTTTTGAACAGAGGGAAATTCACTGATCATATTCTTCACAATCACTGGCACCCGTGATTAATTTTAGGATGAGGTTTCACACGTCAGTTGCGCAGCAACGGGACGATAAGGCTGATAAGAATTACCCAGGCGATCAAAGCCGAGGCTGTTGTCCCGCCCCTACGTCAGAAGTCCTGTTCGTATACAGGAGGTTCTCTGAACAAGTCATTGCAATGGAAGAGGCCTTGAAGTTTGTATTCAGATAGAAAGGGGTGATTTGGATGAGTTGCAGACTGCTTGGTGCCAGCTCAAGATCGCATGGGATGAGGTAGGCCGGCTCTCGAGCACGCAATCCCTACCTTCCCAAGAATCAGGAGGAAAGATCGCCCCTAATTTCAATATCTACAAGGTAGGAACCCAGCACTCGCAGGTGTACAGCACACCATTCACAATCACTATCGATCTTTTTCCCCTTTCGATGGATACGAAGAGGGTGCGTCGGTCGCAAATCGAAGGCTTAGCATTTTCATGGTGCTGTATTGTAGACGCGAACCTCGGAAGGACCACCGAGGGCCAGCAAATAAGCTTAACTTGCCTTGAACTTCAGCCAAGCACATCATCCGAGACTTTATTGGGCGATCGGTATCGGCCGAGATCCTCTGCGAAGTAGAAAATCCACACGTACTGGATCTGAAGGCCGCATTGGCGAACAAATTCCCATCCTTGAAATCCCCAAGTGTAAATCCACCTGATCTACGACCAAGGAATAGATCG
This sequence comes from Aspergillus japonicus CBS 114.51, assembly GCF_003184785.1. Lineage (NCBI taxonomy): Eukaryota > Fungi > Ascomycota > Eurotiomycetes > Eurotiales > Aspergillaceae > Aspergillus > Aspergillus japonicus. The sequence goes on from NW_020291692.1 coordinate 28,349, forward strand.
TCGGCTCATCTCTCGCCATTGTATTTACCAATGATGTGCTCAACCCGGAATTGGGGCCTGAAGTATTCTGGCAGGTATTACTGGCTACATATACTTGAAGTAGCCGCAGGTGGTCGTTGCCCAAGCCATATCAACACAACGATCGAAGTCACTCACCTTGCTGTGGACAACAGTCATAATGTCTGTTAGCGACTCAATCGACCACATAACCACCGAAGCCAAGGGAACCTCATCGGCATTGGACGTAGAGCAACAAGGCTCCCACCACCTGGACGAGTCCAAGCCAATGAAGTCTTTAGGCGCCGGAGTAGGTCATCCCTGCAAGCCACACATTCTAGCTCTAATCATCATGCAGTCCGCTCTCGCGTTAGGCGCATTTGGCACGACCTTGACGACGCTGTCGTTGAGTCTGATGGAATGGCGTGGCGTGACCACGACCAACGTCTTTGTCGCAAACTTCTTCTTTATTGCAGCCTTTGGCCTGGTGGTAACGGCCCAGTGGGAACTCTCCATTGGGAACGGGTTTGCCTACACTGTGTTTAGTGCATTTGGTGAGTACCAGACCAATCTGACCCGGGCTGACCCCAAATGTAATATATACTAATAAAGTGAAGGACTCTTCTATGCAGGGTATGGAGCGATTCTGACTCCCGCTTTCGGGATCGAGCAAGCATACGGCGGTGATGTCGTGCAGTACAACAATGCGCTCGGGTTCTTCATGATTCTTTGGACGGTCTTTGTGTTTACGTTTCTCATTGCTTCCCTTCCCAGCAATCTCGCCTACATTGCCGTGTTCTTCCTGGTGGACCTGGGGTTCTTGACCGTGGCTGCCAGCTACTTTGCCGAGGCGGACGGACACCATGCAGCTTCAATTGCGCTGAAGAAGACCGGAGGGGCGTCGTGCTTTGTGGCGGGGTTAGTAGGGTGGTATATTGTGTTGCATCTACTGTTGCAGGACTCGATTGTGGATCTGCCTCTGGGAGACACGTCACGCTATTTTGGTAAGAAGAGGAAGACGAACTAGGAGAATAGTATTTTCGGTGCTGGTAATAATTACTTTAGGATGAGTACAGTAGTAATATGGAGAGGTGGTTGTGGAATGGTACTTGGTACTGTACTAGGGACTCGGGAGTAATTGCTTTCTGCCTGAATGCCCCAGGCACAGTTGGTAAAGGAGGCACCATTCCCCTTTTGGCCGTTGGTGCGGGGGCCCGCGGCGTCTGCTTATCGCCGATTGTTGTTCCTCCGTTCCTGTTGTGTTCCTCCTCCACTCCTTGCAGACCACTGCAGAGGCCACGTCCTGGCGAAATGAAAAACGTTCGCATCACCTCCCTTCCCTTAGATCGCTCACTCGCAACCAAAGGTGAGTATTTCTGCTTCCTTGATCGTGCCAGTCCTGACGCGACCACGATGCCGCAGACTGTCGCCTTTGCACCAAGCGGCGCATCCAATGCGACCGCACTCTGCCTCACTGTCACAAATGCACCTCCCGCAATCTTTCCTGTCCCGGATTCGATGCCTTTCAGCTGAAATGGACTCAGACGATCACCCTGAAGCCTAGTTCGACTCGAGACACCAGCACAACAACGGAAAGGTTATCAAAAGAGGTGGTTCAGGCGTCGACCGAGCTGGCGGTCGCAACCCACCCCGAGGCCGATGCGACCCCATCACAAGATGCTCTCTGGCGCACGCCATCTCCCACCAGTGATTATAATCTCGTGCAGCACCACTCGTCGACGGCCTTCTCGGACAAACTGCTCCACTACTTTCACGTCATCGTGGTTCCCCGTCTGACTTGGCTGGATAGTGTGGATAACCCATGGAGAAAAGCCATTCTTCCACTCACTGGTCGCTCTGTCTCTCTCCGACTGTCGCTCCTCAGCCTTGCGGCCGCTCATTTGTCAGTCACATCCGCTCCTGGCAGCGCACAGGCAATTGTTGCGCAGAGAGCCTATCCGGTTCTCAGAAACGGCACTCTCCAGGCTCTGAATCAAGCCATCAGTCGCGAAGTCAGTCAACGCCCTCGGAAGGATACCTTGGCCGGAGGTGGCGGAAGTTCCGCCCTCACGATCATCCTTGCCACAGCAGTCGCTCTCTGCTACGAAGAGATGCTGATACCAGAGTCCACAAATTGGAATGTGCACTTGCAAGCGTGCCGTGCGATGATCGAATGGAACCAGTCGCGAAACAGTGGCCGTCAGTCCAACGATGCCTTGTCGAGATTTGTTGTCAAGGAGGTGGAAGACTTCGAAATCTTCAAGAATCTCGTGTCGTTCTCGAAGCAGCAGCCCAGAACCAAGTGCCCCTTGCAGTCAAGTCCCGAAGACCGTCTCTGGGCTTTCACCATTCTTATTAGTGAAATCACCGCAGTGGAGCGTTCCACCTATGAACTCCATGGAGAGGGGTATGGGCTGGAGGAGCACGAGATGGGTATCTGGCGAGAAAGAGTGGAACAAGCGTACAAGCAGGTCTGTGTCACAGCGGCTTCGGCTTCACGGCATGATGAAGCCACTCGCATCCACTTCAATGCCATGGTAAAAGCTCACTACTATGCTATTCTGATCTATGTGGAACAAGCCCTGGCGCCTCGCAGACACGCAGAGCGGGCCATCGATCTCCATCTGTCCATACTGTTCCAAGACCTCCAAGGCCTCGTGAAAGACTCTTCGCATGTATTCTCGCATGTACTGTTCTTCCCCCTGTTCATCGTGGGTACCGAATGCTGGGGCGATGCGCACAGACAGAGCGTGGTCCAGAAGGCATTCATAGAACTAATCGCCGCGACCGGAGCATGGTGTAACCACACAGTACTGCAGTTCTTACTTGCCCTCTGGGCTCGACCGGATTACTGGGGTATGGGGCAATGGATTAAGTATGCTCGGGAGAATGAGGGCGAGATTGGGCCGTTCATGCTTTTCTGAGCGAGCTGCGATGGCAATCACGTGACACCATCAACACCACCCCTGAGCGCACAATCACCGCAGCATGAGCAAACGTGGGCTGGGTATGGCAGCAAATTGATCGGGCAGGCGCTGCAGGGACAACATGTTCCGAGCCCTCAGGCGAATTTGATTGTATCTGTGCATCAGGAGACGCCCCCGCCGACGATCGCACCGGATGGAGTTATCCCGAATCAGCCTAAATCGCATGAACCCTGCAGATGTCTCAGTATGTCTAATCTCCAGGAGTTTTTGCGGGGTTACGTTAGTCCACCTACCGCAACTCGGCTTTTTTTTCCAGGCTAGCTGTGAGACTATGAGCGCATCTTCATGGTATTTAGAAGGTCGATTGCATGTTTCGAAAGCCGGTGCGATGGCCTCAGCGCTTACACTTAATCCTTGATCGACAAGAGTACAAATCATGCCCTGTCGAGCACTCTTACTTCTTTCGCTTCTCTCCGCTCATGTGAGTGCTGCTCTCGATGGCAGCAGATACATGTGGTTCACAAAACCTGGTCGATGGCCTATCTTTGAAGAAGGAATGCCAATAGGCAATGGTCGAATCGGTGCGACTGTTTATGGTGGCGGGGCAGAGGTCGTGGGCATCAATGAGAATTCCATTTGGACGGGGCCCTTTCAAGATCGGACACCACTCAATGCGACGGAGACCGAGCCTATTGTTCGGGAGCTACTGCTGAATGGCAGCATCACTCAAGGCAACGTCTTGACCATGGCCCAGATGATCCCGACCAACAACTCGCCGCGCGCCTACAGCTACTTCGGCAATATCAATCTGGACTTCGGCCACCCTGATGGGGACATGTCAGATTATGTCCGATGGCTTGACACGAAGGAGGGAATTGCTGGGGTAAGCTACGGCATCAAGGGAGTGAATTATACGTAAGCTTTTTCACGCAAGTTAGATTGACGCAACTTGTCGCTGATACCTGACTTGGTAGCCGAGAGTATGTGGCCAGCTACCCGCAAGGTGTTCTCGTGGCACGATTTAAAGCCAGCAGGCGAGGAGCCCTGAACATCAACGCCACAATGACCCGGATCAAGGACATCAAATCGCTTTCGGCCAATGTGGCCATCAATAACAATACCCTCACTTTAGTCGGCACCAGTGGACAATCAGAGAGTGATCATCCAATTGAATGGACGGGCCAAGCTCGTTTCAAGTCCGATACAGGTATGTTCATTCTTGCAGGCACATAACCCTGCTGACATTTCCAGGCACGTTCACTGTGTCCGGTTCGTCTCTCCTCATACACAATGCAACGACCATAGAGATGTATTTCGACGTCGAAACCAACTTCAGATACGCATCCCGAGATGCGCGAGAGCAGGAGATGCGCGAAAAGATAAATAATGCTTACCTGCTTGGTTATGACGCTGTGAAAGCAGCAGCTGTTGCTGACACCGAATCTCTCTTGGATCGAGTGACACTCGACCTGGGCACATCGCCGAACGGGTGGGCGAGACTTCCAACCGACCAGCGCGTCGGAATTGCCCGTAATACCTCTGCCGACGTACAACTCACTGTGCTAGTGTTCAACTTTGGTCGACACCTTCTGGTAGCTTCGTCTCGCAATACAGGTATTGGGACATCACTCCCGGCGAACCTACAGGGTATCTGGAATAACTCCACATCACCTCCGTGGGGAGGCAAATACACCATCAACATCAACATTGAGATGAACTATTGGCCCGCCGGACCGACCAATTTGATCGAAACACAGAAACCTTTGTTTGATCTGATGGCAGCTGCAGATGTTCGTGGACAGTCATTGGCTAAACGCATGTATGGCTGTCCTGGCACCGTTTTCCATCACAACCTGGACCTGTGGGGAGACCCTGCGCCAACGGACAACTACACTGCGTCCACCATGTGGCCGATGGGGGCTGCGTGGCTGGCGTGGCACATGATGGACCACTATCACTTCTCCGGGGATACAACATTTCTCCGCGAAGTGGCATATCCGTTCTTCACCAATGTCGCCGCGTTCTACGAGTGCTACACCTTTCCCTACCAGGGTTACCATGTCACGGGACCGTCTTTATCGCCAGAGAACAACTTCTATGTTCCCGCTGATGAGACTGTCGCCGGGGCGGCGCAGAGCGTCGACATAGCCCCCGCCATGGACAACCAGCTAATGACCGAGTTGTTTCGCAGCCTCATAGACGCAGCCTCGATCTTAAAAATTAACGACACTGCCGTGCAGGCGGCCAAAGCATTTTTGCCCCTGATTCAGCCCCCGTTGATCGGCTCGCTAGGCCAGATTCTGGAATGGCGCAAGGAGTACAAGGAAAAGGCCATCGGGCAGAAGCACCTTTCACCGTTATGGGCTCTGATGCCCGGTCGGCAATTCAGCCCGCTGCTGAACAGCACTCTTGGGACTGGGGCCGAAGTGCTCCTGGACCGACGTGTTTCCCATGGGTCTGGGACAACCGGCTGGTCTCGGACCTGGCTGATCAACCAGTATGCCCGGCTATTCCGTGGCGATGATGCGTGGGAGCAATTGACCCAATGGTTTGCGGTATACCCCACCCCCTATAACTTGTACAACACCAATGAAGGCCCGGTCGGCCCGTACCAGTTCCAGATCGATGGAAACTTCGGGTTCGTGAGTGGCGTCACGGAGATGCTCCTGCAGAGCCATACTGGGATCACTCATCTGCTGCCGGCCTTACCCTCGGCCTTACCTCAGGGGTCAGTGAGGGGCTTGGTGGCTCGGGGCAGTTTTGTAGTTGACATAGAGTGGGAGGCGGGGAAGCTGGTTCATGCGAATATTACCTCGCGTGCGGGTGGGCAGTTGCAACTGCGATGTATGAATGGGTCCTCGGTTGCGGTTAACGGGCATGGGTATACGGGTCCGCTCAAGACGCAGATCGGTGCGACGTACGTTGTCACGCTGGTCTGATACAAGTACTATTCGACAAGCAGACATTGAGAGCTAGATGCCATGATATTAGTCTCTTCTGAAGAGCTATTCCCATCGTACCATGAACGATGAACCGTCGTGTTTTGCATGCAACTTCAAACCTTTACGGACGGGTGTCGACCAGTTATGCACTGAGGAGACTAAAATAAAGAAGGTAACCACTGATGTGCGATATCTCGGCCTGGTACATGAACAATGAGCTACCACGAGATGAGATCGAAAGCATGGACTCAATCCATGGCAGTTGCCTGCAAACAAAGGTGGCATGTTGTCTGCTCTGCATTTGCAGTGCCCCTTATCTTGTCAGCGTATCTTATCATCGCAGTTTCCCCTCACGCATCACCAAGTTAGTGCTGGCCGCCACTCTTAGCCGCGTCCTCTCGTGCGGGGAAAATCCCGTCCTATAGCCTCGGGTCTTATCAGCCTGCAGAGTGGTTGGTCACAATGCTCGACCATCATGCCGGCCTTTCCAAACCGTCTTCCTTATCTGTTGCCGGCCAAGGCACGGCACGGCCGCGATGGAGGCATAAATACAGACCCATGGTAGCTCTCCCACAGCTGTTGAACCCCCGACTGACAGCCATGGACACTCCTACACTATCCGAAGAGGTTCGCCCTTCGCCGCGCCAAACCAAGCACGATACAAAGGAGAAAGTTCGCGCAATCATCCATGATGTCCCTGCCCCACAAGAGGTGGCTGTGCGCCCCAAAGCATCGAAACTCTCGGTGGTCCTGATGGTGATCTTCTCCGGACTGGCCATTGGCTCCGATGGTTTCAACGCATCGATCATCGGCAACCTCGAACTCATCATGGCGGTCATATACCCCCACGCTTTGACCACGGCCGTGGCGTCCCGCTTATCCAATGCTTTCATGGTCGGGATGATCATTGGTATGCTGTCATTTGGCTATATCTCCGACAAGCTGGGCCGCAAGACCGGCGCTGTTCTGACAACTGCCATTCTGCTCTTGGGCATCGCCTTGAGTGCCGGGGCCAGTGGGACGAGTCAAGACGGTATGCTGTGGATGTTGATCATTGCTCGGGGAATTGCGGGGGTAGGTGCTGGAGGGTGAGTCTTCCTGCCATTCAAATATAATATTGGTCAACATAAACCTAACATGCAGTGAATAGGGAATACCCCGTGGCTGGTGCCGGCGCCGCAGAGGCAACCGACGAGGAGTCCGCCGTTCGAAGCAAGCGGGGCTTCATCTTCGCCATGATCGCCGACTTATCCGCATCATTGGGCTTCGCCTTCGGAGCACTGGTCCCGTTGCTCCTGTTGCTCTGTTTCCATCAGCAGGTGCGACACTACAACGCGGTGTGGCGCATCTCCCTGGCACTGGGTGCCATTCCCCCGCTGTCGATCTTCTGGTTTCGCTATCGCATGGCGGTCAGCTCAGCATACAGGAAAAGCGCCATGGTTGAGCAAAGGATACCTTACACACTTGCGCTGAGGAAGTACTGGCGACCGTTGCTGGGGGTGTGTGGGTCGTGGTTCTTGTGAGTCGCCCTAATCCCTGAGACCCGTCCTCCCATGCACACATGCTTACGGTGACAACCACGACAGGTACAACTACATCTCTTACCCCTTTGGTCTGTTTTCGTCCACTATCGTCGGTCGCGTGAACCCAACCTCGTCATTAGCCCTGACAATGGCCTGGGGAACGCTGATCAACTGCTTCTACATCCCGGGGGCCTTCATCGGCGGGTTCCTGTCGGACAGAATTGGTCGCCGCAAGACGATGGCGCTAGGCTTCCTCCTCCAAGCTATCCTGGGTTTCATCCTGGGTGGCGCATTGAAGTACATCGAGCGCTCCCTCCCTCTTTTCATTGTACTGTACGGGGTCTTCCTCACGCTCGGGGAGGTTGGACCAGGCTCCACGATTGTGCTGACTGCCAGCGAGAGCTTTCCCACGGCCTTGCGCGGACATGGAGTCGGATTTGCCGCTGCGTGGAGTAAGGCCGGCGCAGCCATCGGAACGCAGGTATTCAAGCCCATCCTGGCCAGTTGGGGCGGTGATGAATTCCATGGGACCCAGGCAGTGTTCCTCATTGGGTCGGGATTCGCGGTGGTTGGGGCCTTGCTCGCATGGTTTGTGCTCGTGGATTCCAGTGCGGAGCTGGATAATGGGGATCAGGAGTGGAAGGATTATATGGCTGCAAACGGGTATGGGGATGTGCAATGGGGGGTTTCGACTGGGGCTGGTGATGGGTTAGAGTCGAAGGCTGTTTGATTTCACTACAATGCGGCCTTGTATTCATCCTTCGCGGCAGTTGCAGCAGCATCCTGGGGGGGAACCCCCAGACCCCCCTTCTTTTCACCTTCTCAAACAGAGCACCACGCAATGACCGATTCCCCCTTCGGGAGAATCTGCCTTAAGATACGTGTTTTAAACACGGAGATGGGACAGGCCTTCGCCTCCTGCTTCTTCTTTGTTTTATACAGGGCGATAAATGTATCCGGATAAACAAGAAAAAATTACGGACATTTCCTATCATACATTTATCGAGTAGATCAACACTTGATTAAATTACAGTGCTCCACTCACTCTGACAAACCAATCAAGGTCTTGACTCGGGGATTGTAGAACCTTTTACTAGACACAGGGAAGGCGTCGGCGTCCCTAAGTCAACCAGGTCACGTGATTCACCAGGCGTATTGTTCAGGTAGAGAACGTAGCGAGTTCCGAGTTCAACCACTAAGCAATTAAGATGTCGTTCCATAACACCCGTCCCTGAGCTTCATCAAAACAGTACAGACTGGAGCCCCTATCAATCCCAAGAGATTGTGCTGTTTGGCATCGCGCCAAGACTTGAATCGGTCTGGTCGGCATAATTTGCCCTACTTGCCTTCAGCTCGAGTCTCTAGCCCACGCCACATTATGGCTCTAGCTCGACTGAGTAACTTTTTCTCACTAGACTCGGGATAGCTCCACCAGTTCCTGAGAAGAAGGGTCTATACGAACTTGCCATCCAAGCAGGATTGGACGGGGTGGAGTCTCAAGTCTTTCAAGACACGATGGCCTCCCCACACAAGCAGAAATCTACCCAGGCCCCTGGATCTGCTCCCCGATTGCTCTTTTCATTTCTCTTCAGTTCTGATCTGAACTCACCCTCATTCTTGCAAGCATTCCCTCGTTGTCATTCTCTCAATTCCCACGAGGAATAGTCACTCGTTGCCCATGATGGGCCTCTCATTTGCCAATGGCTTGCTGCTGCTGTCAGCACTGGCCCCGAGCAGTCTAGCCCTGACCATCGCCCGACCTGGAGCGAGTGTGGGAGGTGAGACTGTTGCGACGCTCACCTCTTCTTACACCACCACCCTCACCAACGTGGTGACAAGCACATCCACGGTCCTATCCACTGCTGCCACCTGCACTCCCGCAACAACCACCCCTCCGTCTTCGGCCCAGTGTTCGAACTACATCTGGTGGCGGTCAGGAACATGGTATGAAGAGTACTGCACGGATGCCTCTGTCGTCGGAGGCTCTACCGCAACGCAGCTGTCAGCGATGGGTCAGTACGTCAATAATATCAATCAATGCGTGCAAGTCTGCGGCATGGTGCCGAACGTGTGTAATGCGATCAACTATGACCCGGCGTTGAGAACCTGTTACTTCATCTCGGCGGCCGCCAGCCAGACCCTCGGCTCTGGCGCCGGCTATCAGGCGGTAACGTGGCATACCACCAACCCTTGTGTGGGCACCGTGACTGCGTCCTTGGAGACCGCGTATTCGACCGAGTATATCACTACCGAGTATACCACGACGTATACGGTGACAATCTCCAGCACACCGACACCCTCCCCGACGACCACTGCTACTCCTTCGTCGGTGGTCCTTCCGAGCCAAAGCGCGTCGAGCGCTCGTGTCTCTACTTCTGCTGCAGTATCGATGGCCATTCCCTCGCCGTCCGCTTCGTCCCTTTCGACTTCACCGTCTGCCGTTAGCTCCAGTGTGAGGGTTTCATCTGCTTCTGTCGCGCCGTCTAGCGTACCCTCACCAATCCACTCATTAACTTCGAGCTCGAGAGCCGTCATTCCATCTGCATCATCGCGTCCTAGCTCGTCTACGGCGCTTGTCATTCCTTCGCTCTCGTCGGTCGCATCCTCCATCGCCCACAGCTCATCAATTCCACCGCATGCTTCTTCAAGCACTCCCATAATAAGGCCCAGCAGCTCGCTCGGCGGGATTTCGATCTCCTCAAGCTCAGCTGTCGGCTCTGGCCGGCCCACCCGCCGAACCACGACCATCTCAGTTACCGAGACAATCACCTCCAGTACCACGGTATGCTCGCTGTCTGCAGGCACAATACAAACCTCCCTTGCCACTGGAACCGTAGCATCCAGCACGGAACAGGCTCCTACATCCAGCGGGGTCGACTTCACGACCTCGACGGTACTGACCACCCGGACGGCGACCATCACGGCTTGCCCTAGCTCGGTGACCAACTGTCCCGCCCAGTCCCGCACTACCTTCCTGACCACCGAGACTATTGTGGTGTCGACGACCGTGTGCCCAGTCACGGAGACGAGCACTCCTCAACCTACCGGGAGCAATGCAGGAGCGAGCGCAGCTCACGGTGGAAGTCCTGGTGAGGAGCAGGGGTTCACCACCTCCACCATCTTCAGCACTCGCACCGCGACCATAACGGCCTGTCCCAGCTCTGTAACAAATTGTCCCGCTCGCTCCAAGACCACGTACTTGACCACTGAGACCCTCGTGGTATCAACGACAATCTGTCCCCTGACACTCACCGGCGAGGCCACTATCCCAACTGGTACCGGCAAGGATACCACTACCACTGCCAACCACGACAGTGACAGCGCAAGTGAACCGTCTGCTCAAGTCGGAGAAGGCTATACCACCTCGACCATCTTCGGCACCCGAACATCCACCGTAACGGCCTGCCCCGGCTCGGTGACCGATTGTCCAGCTCGCTCCAAGACCACTTTCCTAACCACCGAGACGATTGTGGTTTCGACGACCATCTGTCCTGTGACCCTCACCGGCGAAGCCACAATCCCAACTGCTTCCGGTAAGGCAGCTACCACGGTCACCCACGACAGTCACAGCGCAAGTGGCTCGTCTGCCCAAGTCGGAGAAGGCTATACCACCTCGACGATCTTCAGCACTCGCACCGCGACCATCACCGCCTGTCCCAGCTCTGTAACGAACTGTCCAGCCCGTGCCAAGACCACGTACCTGACCACCGAGACCCTCGTGGTATCCACGACCATCTGCCCCATCGCAGAGGCTACGAGTCGTGGCTCAGTCGGCCAATTCGCCGACTCTCACCCGGCGGAGTCGACGGCCACTGCACTCGATCTATCCCAGGGAGCTGTCACAGCCTCCACGACTCTCAGCACGCGCATTGCCACTATCACCGCGTGTCCTTCGGGGCAAGTGAGATGCGATGCTGCAGCACAGACCACGTACCTCACCACTGAGACACTCGTGGTTCCGGTGTATGCCACGCCTACCAGTTTTGGTACTTCGAACTCCGTTCCGGAGGGTGCTGATGCGATCAACGTTCTGGGAGAGGGCACCAGACTGCCCGTGGCTACAGGACTCTCGGGCTCATCAGCAGGCAACGGCAATGCAGCATCGACGGTGGAAAGATGCCCGGACGGCGAGCTGCCCTGTTCTGCTACTGGCACGACGACAAAGACGTACACCCTCGTTGCTGTCGGCACTGCGGTCGCCGTTGCTCCTAGCGCTGAGACGGTTCGCCCCGGTTATGGCATGGGGAACAACCAAACATATGCTGCAATGCAGACCGCATCTCGTCCGGTTGGCAGCTCCAGCGCCGTATATGCGGCCTCATCTGCTTCGACCGCTACCTTGGCTGCTTCAATGTCCACAGGTACCGGATTCGGCAGTTCTACATCCAGTGCTGTGGACGTGCTGTTTACTGGCGGTGCGGTGGCGGGTCGCGCTCCTTCTTTCATTCTCGGAGCAGTGGCTGTGTTCATCGCTGCACTCATTCTGTAATTAGACTAGTTCCCTACGGATCAGGTTCAGTTTCTAATGTATTGATTCTCGATCATCACAGACATTCTTTATCCAGGTAAAACACACTCTCAGAGCTTGCTGCTTCGCGACTCCAGCGCCTCATCTTTGGCGAATCTGTAATAGTACTCTAAACTCTGAGGATTGAGTAGTGTACCGGAAGGCTTGATGATTCTCCCCGAGACGATCTGTTTGACGGGAAGCTCGACCTTCTTCCCATTCACCGTTGTCTAGTCCATCAAATTAGTACTGATGTGACCCCAAAGCGTGGGACGGGACGAATACGTACCGGAATTTCAGGGGTCGGAAAAATGAACGCCGGCACATGGCGGGGACTCAGTTTGCGACGAATCGTCGTCTTAATCCGCTGGACGAGATCGGGGCTGAACGACACCTTGGGCTTCATGAGGAGGAACAGGATCACTCTTTCGTCGGTATCTGACGGTCGCCGTTGGCCCACGCAGATAGAGTCGACAACCTCGGTGGCAAACTCGTCTTCAATGACTTGGTAGATCTCCGCCGATCCGAATCGGACGCCGGACGGGTTCAGGACCCCGTCTGCGCGACCGTGAAAGAGCAGCTGTTGTGTCACGGGGTGGATAGACACGAAATCACCGTGGGTCCACACTCCTGTCCAAGGTATCAGCTCACGGACCTTCAGTGTAGTTTGAGTTCGGGAATGCATTACCTTTGAACCGATTGAAGTACGCATTGTGGAACTTCTCGGCACCCCCCGCCCCCCAGAATCCCACAGGGACATTCGGGAACGCGGCAGTCGCGACCAGATCCCCGGGTGTACCGTGTGGCACCGAAGAACCTTTGACGCCCTCCCCTTCGATAGATGAGTCGTAGACCTCCACTGCAACACCAAGGCTCATGCCGGCACAGCCTCCAGAGTAGACTGGCAGTAAGGGGTTTGAAATCCCGAAGCATCCGGCAATGTCGGTGCCACCGGAAATGTTGTTGAGTCGCACATGACGCGGAAATCCCGTGTCGTAGAACCACTCGAACAGGCTTTCTGGAAGGACCATGCCGGTGCTGGTGACGACCTTTAGGGATGAAATGTCGACTAGGTCGCGGGGCTGGACGTGGGCTCGTTGCAGTTCGAGGAGGTATCGCGGGGAGATTCCCAAGTGTGTCAATCTATGCACTGATCAATATCTTGCCTTGGATGGATTGACGCCGTCGAAGATGGGTGTCTCACCGTTCCTGTGCCGCCAACTTGATCAAAGATGCCACTTCCGGGAGGAAAGGGCTGCCGTCATAGAGAACCGCCCGCGCCCCGACGAGCAGACTGTTGATGACCGAGAGATACATGATCCACCCGGTTGTGGTATACTGCAGATTCACACTGTCCGAGTTCATCTCACTGTGCAGATAAAGCTCCTTGAATGCGTTGAGCATGACTCCACCGACGGAGTGCATGATGCATTTCGGCTGGCCCGTGGTGCCGGACGAGTACACGATGAGGAAAGGGTCTCCAAATTCGACCTGCTCAAAAACAAGGGTGACGCTGATCGCAAGAGCCTCCCAGACCTTCAACGGGAGTGTCCGCGGTAGGTGGCTGACATTTGCGGGTTGCGCAGCGAATCTGGGCTGCGCCACGATGCCTTTGAACTCGGCGATACCGTCCATCCCGGCTATGATCTCCCGCATCTTCGGTCGGAGATCGATGGTCTTGCCGTTGTAGAATGCCTGGTCGTCCATAAACAGCCACCGGGGCTTGATCTGTCGCAGCCGATCGAGAATCCCCTTGACGCCCATGTCCGTGGAACTGGAGGAGAAGATCCCACCCAGTGCCGTGGTGGCCAGAAAGACGAGCAGCGTGTCGATGCTGTTGCCGGCACAGACCGCGACACGGTCGCCTTTTTGGATTCCGTGCGCCTTCATCGCCTGCACTAAGCGACCGGTGGACTTGCGCAGCTCCCCCCACGTGAGATGCCTGGCCTCCTTGTGACCCCCCTCGCGCACCTCAGTGACGGCGACCTTGTCATCCTCCTTCCCGGCCGTGCTTGCCTTTGTCCCGTGGCCGGAGAAGAGGATATTTTCCGCGTAGTTGAGCTGAACGCCGTCAAACCATTGTGGGACTGCGTCGATCGGAGCGTTCTCGTCGACGACGGAGGTGTAGGTGCCTTGGTGCAGGACGTTGAAGTATCGCCAGCAGAAGTCCCAGAATGTAGCGCGCCTCGCGATGGACTGGTGGTAGAGATCGTGGAAGGTCTAGCGGAATTAGCGGGTCAATCTATGCGGAGCTGAGGAACGAACCCACTGGCATTGACACGCCCAGCTCCTGCTCCCAGGCTCGCCGGAAGTGAGCTATGCTGGATGATTCGGGGTCGGCATGCTCCCAGAGCTTGCGAGGGATGGACGGGGAGGACATGGCGAGATGATTCGTGATGAAATCACCAGAATCTCGATAAGGAAGAGAGATTGATGAAGGGACGAAGATGAAGATGAAGATGAAGATGAAGATGAAGATGAAGATGAAGATGAAGATGAAGATGAAGATGAAGATGAAGATGAAGATGACGGAGGAAGGAGAAGTGGAGGGAGAAACAAAACAGAGACCGACCGACCCCTTGCATGGATGCTGTATTTCCACCCTTCTCCGCCTTCCTTCCTTCTCCCCGCAATTCTCCCCGCACTCGCACGAGAGGAGATGCCGAGGTTGTTGCTTCCCTGCCTTAATCGAGACTACTTTAAGTCACCACTGAGGTATCCTACCGCTTAAGCTCGATTGGAAAGGATCGCATTGCTCTATTGACTTATATAAATGACGACGGTCGGACGGATTCTGAAGATGATGAGGCAGGACGCGTATACTGGGCAAGAGCAACAGAAAGAAAAGAACCATCAACAGGCTGTGCTGACACTTTGGCATCCACGTCAACATTACAACAAAGGCAAACTTCACTTATGAACGCTATCGACCCGCGTCTAGCAATGTTCGAAAGGGACCATCTCCCTTCTGCAATTCTCGAGGCTAGCCTATCTTTACCACCCGACCATCCTCCATCACAACCACCACATCGAAATCCAGCAGCCTCTCTATCTAGTGCATCACAACAATCACCGTCCGCTGCTTGAACTTTTCCAAAACGACCCTTTGGATCAGATCCGCCGTCTCAGCTGTGAGGCTGCTGGCTGGCTCGTCCAACACCACTACCGACCCAGACCGCAGCAGGGCTCGTGCACACGAGAAAAGCTGACTCTGTCCGGCGGACAAGGTCTCGTTGTCCAAGAAAGCCGAGAGACCTCCTCGTGCTGAGACCAGGTCCCAGAGATTGACCTTTTGCAGGGCTGCGATGAGTTGAGAATCCTCCGATGGCCCGACACATCCCAGCGTCAAATTGTCCCGAACGGAAACTCCCGGCATGATGTAACTGTGCTGGGAGATTCCAATCAGATGCGATCGGACAATTTCGGGGTCCAGAGTTGCAATGTCAACACCGTCAATGAAGATAGATCCAGAGGTGAGGGTGATCATCTGGAACAGGCCAGAGATGAAGGTGCTCTTTCCGCTGCCGGTTCGACCACAGACTCCCACTTTGGAGCCTGCGGGGATGGACAAAGAAATATTCTTGAGCACATCAAAGCTATTCTCCTGGTACCGGGCAGTCACACTCTTGTATTCAATTGATCCATGCGAGGGCCACAGACCCCCGAACTCCGGAGCAGCGGGGTGGCCTTGCTGCTCGGAACCCCGATCAGCTCTAGCTTGAATGGTAAACTCTTCTAACCGACTGATCGACCCCAGCGAAATCTCCATCACCGCCCATTGAAGAATCAGCGATTGCAGAGTCTCGTTCAGAGATATGACATTGACCAGTGCGAGTCCGACCAGCGTCGACCGAGTTTGCAGTCGGATGGCCAGCCCGACTACTAGAATAGCGACTCCGGCAGCGACCATATCGAGCACAAGGTTCAGCCATCTCTGGACCATAAATCGCTGGTAATAGGGCCTCTGTGCTGCTTGAAGCAGTGCCTCGTGACTTCTTTGGCTGCTATGCTGCCATCCGAATGCACGGATCGTACATAGGCCGCTGATCGTCTCCAGAAAGTGAGTTCTGAAATAGACGGACATCAATGTTACACATAATTGAACCTCATGGACAACCTGTGCTTGGGGACTTATAGCAGAGGGCTTTTCGCTTCGATGTCCATAGCGCGGACTTGCTTTGAAGTCCGAAGATAGAACCTCTAAATCGCGAGTACGATGGCCAGGAGGACTGGGAATGCGGCAAATACGTAGGGAAAGGAGCTGCGACAGCTATCAATACCAAAACAAATAACCCAGCGACATCACGCACCTTGCGATAATAATGACCTGTGCCAAGGTCGCGAGAGCACCTGTCCCACAAGTTAGAAGCTAAAGCCATTGCAGGTCGAGACGATATGATCACCTTCCGAGGCATTCAGAAACGTGACGGGTAAGTTCCAGTCAATCAATTGCAAGTCTTGGCTGAACCTGCTAGACGTCAGTTTCATTCCAAACAAGGCCACTGGAATCGGACAAATAGCTCACTTGTTAACAACTGAACCGACTTCAATCGTGCTGAAAGCGGACATTGGGATTCTGAAGACATCAGTACCAAGGACCCTGTTCCAGGTCTTAGCACTCACCCCATGGCAGCTTTTAAGAGACGACCATGAAAATAGCGACTCGTTCTTGGCATGACGATGCGCAGTTGCTGGCTGGATTCTGGGTCAGTCTTGAGCCTACCCGACGCAAGATATTGCATGCCTACAAGGCGGCAAGAAGGGTGAATATCATAGATACAACCTGGAAGAAACTGTAGACCCCGATGTACTTCGCGTACGAAGACGCCATGCTCAAGGGGCTTTTATCTAACCACCACTGTAGCCAAAGAGCTGCAACTATCTGTGAACCCGTTTTCTTGAGGTCTATTGAGGTCTGACCTACTGGGAAACTTGGAGAAGAATGTCTGGAAAATCAAAAGGGCCCATAATCCTGTGCCTCGCCAGAAGCCCATGGACCGGAAATAGGAACCATAGACTGAAACCTTCCGGTGGTCAGGTCTATTGTCCTTTGTCTCAGTCTGTTTGACTGTCCCATCGGATGATGCATTCGGGACCGACGAAGGTCCTTGTTAGGTGGTATAGGTATCATCCTCTTACATGTTGTTGCCCTTGGATGGAATATTGAGATATGATGCCAGTTCTCTCGGCGAGCCTTGGGCTCGGATTCTGCCATTTATGCCGAGAAGGATAACCAGATCGGCGTACGGCAATAGCCTTTCTAAAGCAGCAATATGTCAACTCTTGATTCAAAGCTTTTCACCTTTCGCTTACCTCCGCTGGAAGCAACAACCACAGTCTGTCCGTTCTCTCGCATCATGCCTTGGGGTCCGAGAAGTCGCTGTGCAACCTTCCCTTCTGTCTGGGGATCAAGCGCACTGAAACTATCGTCTAGAACAAAAAGCTCTTTTCGCGCATATACGGCTCTGGCCATCACCTGTAGAAAGAATTGTCAGAGAATACACCTCCCTAGAAGTCAAACGCAGGGCGGCTACTTACAAGTCTCTGCTTCTGTCCACCACTCAGCGTGACACCATTGCTTCCGACCTCTGTGTGGTCCCCTTCAATGCTCTCGTCGAGATCCTAGTCCAACTCACAAGCCCACAGCACTTTCCTGTAGAGCCCAATATCAATTTTTTTGGTTGAGGCCAACGATTTTCTCTCGGATAGAACTGTTCAGAAGCCAAGGCGATTGGTCGCAATACGCACAACCCCGGATGTCCTTTTCCACGCTGCCTATGAGTAGGTCCATTTCTCCAAGCATAGCTCGAAGAAACGCAGACTTTTCACTGCCTACCGGTCCCAAGATAAGTGTGAGCTGCGACAGTGGAATATTGACCGTGATATCTTGAAGCACGACAGAAGATGATCCGGGGTAAGAGAAAGTTGCGTTACGGATGGTCAACGCAAATCGAGACCCACCCCCGGACTTCTGATCTGATGAAGGTCTGACTGACTCCATGGCCTGCTTTTCAGACTCAACATGAGTTCCTGTTGTGCTGGGTGATATGCGGTAGTCCGCGTGGGTTGGACTCGCGAGGAACCCTTCAATTCGGTCTAAGCAGCTCAACGCCGCTACAACCATAGGGACCAGTTGGAACACAGCCACCAAGGGAGATGAAATCAAACCTAGGAGAGAGATGGCAGTGTAGATATGAGACGCACTGGATGAAGCCCAGGTGCTGGATCTAATGGCAGCGTAGATGGCCAAAGTCACCACGGGGGATATCGCCGAAGGAGCGTACGCTGCGGAACGCATGGTCAGCTCATAGCATTGTGGCATGGTAGTCCAAACCTACCCAAGCCCATAACCCACACAAAAATTGTACGGTATTTCGAAGCAGAGTGCACGGAGATCGGAAAGTCTCTGGGAGAGGTCCTTTGCGAAACTGGATAGTCTCACAGTTTTCATATTCAAAAGTACCGACGTGGTAGCATCTATCGAGGATCCGGGAAAACATTAGCGATGATTCGACGAGGCAGAACCGACTGTTCGGGAACTCAGCAGTTGCTGTACGCTCTCCAGCCATGCTCTCTGGCTTTGGCCTACGTGCTGGGACAATTTGTATGTAGCAATGGCGCAAATTGCTGCCACGATAGCGGGCGAGACGCACGCCGCCCCGACTTGCCACTCCAACAGCCAGGTTGCGATGCCGATCTGCAACAGACTGAAATACACCTCGTGGAGCTGCTCCAATCCCGTGCATGCCATCTCCACATCGGTGCTCATCAGAGCCACGGTCGCCTTCCTCGCTTCCACATCACTGAGTTGGAGGGCTTTCCGATAAAGTGCTGAGATCAGAGTTCCGCGCAGAGTCGTAATGAAACGGAGCTGAAGACGCCAATACGCACCAGTAGCAATAGCTTAACCCATGTACACAATGGCGTAGGCTCCCAATAAGCCATAACCTATATTGACGTCGCGATATGATGTCTGCTCTAGCCAGCGAAGAAGCTTGGGCATTAGGATTGGTTACAACAAGGTGAATGCCAGAAGAAAGAGTCGCGGCATTGCTGGATGCGACAACCTGAAGATAAAGACCCTCAACGCAGCTTTGACAAGCCTATGGTTCTTCGCCTGGCTCTTTTGAAAGACCTCCTCAAAGTTTTGGTGCAATCCAGCGCCAGCGCAATCCTCGGGAACATTGTGGAGGTCGCCCAAGGAAAGAGCCGTTTTGAACCCCCTCCACAGAAGAGAATTGGTTTACAGGAACAGCCCATTACTAAATAGTCCTTTCGTCTCCCCGGGCGATCGTGTAGCATCATCTGAGTTGAGGAAGTATCTAGTCTTTCCCCTTGATTCAACAAAGAGAATCGCGACTTTGACGACTAGATTGAGTGACGCAATCACCTACAAAGCCAACATACCATCATCCAGCAGCCAGAGACTTCTCAGACGAGCAGCATCGAGCAATGTCGAGAGAAGATAAGAAAGCAGTATGCCGGGCGGGGAGATCGCCCTTTCGTGTTCCAAGTATGAGAGTAAACCGACAAAGACGGAATCTGCTACCCCTAGAGCCAATGCTGCCACCCCCAACGGCTGATGATCCCTGCGTTGCGGTCGGGCATAGATGACAAGAAGTGACAACTGAAGCAGGCCAAAGACTGCAGCCAGAGACTGCAACAGCACTAGTCAGAATTATGCGATGAATCCGCATACTGGGAGACAAACCAGCTTCAGTCTTTGGAAAGGTCGCGCCCCAATCTTGGGTTTCCTTGTAGAGATGAGCGATTCGAATGGTTGCAAAGCCAATGAATAGGACTGATGGGGGAATTGACAAGATACTTTCTTCAAAAGCGACCGTAAAATCGAAGCTTCGGCAGTGCACTGAGACCTGAGGGCCCAGCTGATGATCCGCCAGAACGCAGGATGCAGTTGGATTGATCGAATCTATTAGGGCAGTAACGTGGACGAGGCTTAAGGTGCACAAGACTGCGGGAAGGATCAGGGGCAACAAAGGCGCAGCAACGGATGGGAACAACAGGGGATTTCAATGCAGGTGCGACTAACCAAGAGTCCCGGAGTTATTTATAGGCTGCTGATAAGGAGCTGCCAGGGATTCAAGGTTTTCCAGTTATCTCGACCCTGGAGGCTCCAGACTCTCTGCCAATCATTCGAGGCTTACTCGCAGGGGCCTGAGTCATGTAACATTCATTTAAAATGTATTATATCTACTGCATGGTAGACTCCTGTCAAACAGCACAAGCCATGAAGCGGACTGGCAAGGGTCATACTGAAACCATGTAGTAGCTGTGCTAACCAGCACAGAGGCAAAGGGACAGACAATATCGCCGCTGCGATGACAATCCAGGCTCCAATAGACGAAGGACGCCATCGATTGCACGCTAACGCGCCAATGCACCTAGCAATCCAGTTCATACAGCGATATCATCCCTCCAAGTGGTCTTCAAAACAATGTGTCTCTTAAACTCTGTTCATTGGTCTTTCTGTAGTCTCGGCTGAAATATTTACAATTCACCACGCATTCTGCTTCCAAACATTAAGGCTGATAGTACTGAAGACTACGCCACAATCACTGCAGGTTAATCAGAACCTCGATTGTGGACCATGATCTTCAAGATCCGTACTATTAACCAGTTGCTTGATGGAAGAGCATTCTCAAATTATACTTCTGGCCCCGATACCTAGTACTCTTTACTCCTCTCTGCGAGTCAAAGCCGACTCTCTCAAACCAGAGGGTCTCTCATGGGCGTTGCACGGGCAGTCCGCGGCGGGTCTGGTTACGCCTGGCGCGTTGCGCGGGACGTTGACGGCGCTGGTAACGCCTTGGAGACCGCCACAGCGCAAGCAAGCCTCGATACGCCAGATCACACACCAAGATTGCCAGATCAATGTAGGCGACCTCGATGAGGATCATTGCGACGAGGGTTCGCCGCTGTGCGAGCGCCACCCAATGGTCCCGGATGCCCGCGATCTGGCCTCTGCTGATCAACCAGTCCACCGTTTCAGCCTCCGTCCATATTTTGTCGCGTCCCAGAACGGTTCTGGCCATCAGATAAACTTTTGAACCTCTTCACATGAGTGGTAGCGTTGCTTAGTGAGCTGGAAGATTTAGTCAAGCACTTGCAAGAAATGAACTCATATTAAAAGTCCTCTTTTTGCTGCATCTTCTGCCAGGGCTCTCCTGTATCTACCAGAGCGTTTGACCCTCTAACAATCTGACAGGGTTGCTGGCGGTCATCGTCCTGTCGGAGACGTGGACAAGTGATAAGTTCCGCTACGTGATGCTCTTCAAGCGAGGTACTATCAATATGGTCAGGGCGGGCGGTCAGCGAGCTGGCTACATTGAGACCCCGGGCCGCCGAGAAGCCCTTTCTAGCAAAAGTGAATAGGAGGATCCTTCACTGTTTCAGGCGGTGGAATACTCTCGAGGCTATTGAGCGTGCCACATACGATCGTGGCTGGGCGGCATCAGATCCCAGTTCCACTGCTGAACAAGTCTACTACAATGAAATCTGCGATACAGTCTTTGGGACGCCATGACACTCACGAAACGCAGAGCCACCCTCAGACGCAGGACGTCAGGGTGCGCAAAGCCATTGCCCTTCATGGCGGCTCTTATCGTAACTCTATCCAAAGACTATGTCTCTTTTTTCTCGCGACGGAATACCAGTACATTATGGCTGAATATATTAAGATCGTTATAGTCCACTACCCACCACTAAACATATTGTGTCCTTTAGTAAGTCCGATCGATCCAATCCCCCCAAGTGGAACCCAGCACTGTAGTCTTGGTCACAGCCGCCGAGATCGAGCTCTCGTACAGTCTGCTGGACGTGCTCGATCCATCACCCGAGTTGTTGTACTCGTAGTACAGGGGAGTCGCTCCATCTGCCATCGTCGTCCATCCCTTGGGGTTGATAATATCGGAGAGGACCGAGTTCTGATAGATGACCCGGGCCAGAACTCGCCAAGGACGACCCAAGTAGACCGACTCGGTCAGGGACACTCCCGACGCGGCCTTGATGTTGCAGTTGTCGAAGGCATACCAGCCATCGTCAGTTGAGGTTTCGCGCGAGGAGGCAGTAATGGCTCCCGCGCCGTTGGAGACGATGTCGCATTCGCCGAACCAGACGGAGGCGTCTCCGAAGATATAGTCCACGGCACCTATTTGTGTCAGCCATTGCAAGTATACCTGTGTCTTGACTTTGGTGTATCCATACCCTCAATCAAACAGTTGGAGTAATATTGAGTGCCGGCTTTGACGTAAAGGGTGTCTTGGTATCCCGTAAATTGGCAGCCGTAAAAGCCCAGTTGATCTGCATTGCCGACCAGTCTATAAACTCCGCAGTCAGAATCAAGGTCAGTGTCAAATCAAATCGAGAAAATACATACGCCACGGCTTGAGCGCCCTTTCCGTAACCATTGGCGACATTGATATTGTACATCTTAAAGTTGTCGGAGACCACATTGACGGTGGCACTCTTGTCCAAGGACCCGGCATCGGGCGAGGAGATGGTATGGGTGATGGTGACGACATTGTTCTTGTATGAGCCGGTGTCACTAGTCTGTCCGTACAGCGTAAGGGCTCCAGCGTAGTTGATTGTGAGCTGTTCAGAATAGGTGCCACTGGCGACATAGATGCATGCTGCGGCAGTTGAGGAGCCGAGAGCAGTTAGGGCTGCTCCGATGGTCGAGTAGGTTTGCCCCGAGCCCACACTCAGACAGCCCGACGGCGCGCTGGTGCGACTTGTCCGCTTCTCGAGCGATGAGGCTGGAGCTGCCAAAGCTGGGGCAGCAAGCCCAATAAGGGCGACAAGAGCAGAATAAAAATGCATCGCAGAAATGTTGGAAAGTCTTTCGTAGTGAAGCGCTGATCTTTCCACTGTTGAGCATGCAGTTGGCGGATCTGGGCGGACGGAGATATATAGGATTCGGGTTCGGCCCAAGGAGAAATGCGATCAGACAACGAGGGAGCCACTTCTGCAACATTTCGAGTATTTTCCACCTCTCAGTTCGATGTTGCCTTGCAACTGCCAAGGCCGAGGCACGAGGAATCCTTCTGACTGGCTCGAGCTGAGGCTTGGTGGGAACAGGATTGGCATCGACAGTGCGGAGAGTCCGGAGGAATGCAGCCCAGACGAAGAGGAAGATCCACATTTCCATGAATAGGAACAACTTCTCCAATAGCCTCCCGAGGCGCTCTATTCAGACACTCGGCAGTTTGAGTTTGCAGAACCTGGAGTGCCCCTGACAATTACCGGTGTCTGTCTGTCACAGGAACAGGCTCAATTTAGCCGGGGTGGGCAGCGGGAAGCTGAAACGCTGGATTGCCAAGGTCTCCTCTCGGCCCTGGCTAAATTGACCCGCTTGTCTCACCAGGGTCTTGGGCTCCTAGCCACAGTATAGCATTGGATGCTCTGCCAGGCACCTCCATACCACTCTACCGACCATCGACCTCCGATTTATCCGCAAGCGAGGCAGCGGAAATGCCGCACGTGGCCCGGACCGTTGGAGGAATGGGCGACAGCACTGCTTCAGTTTCTCCGTCCAGCCAGCCCCACTGATGATTCGCATTCACATGTCAAGCATGCAGTTCGTCGGAGGCGGTGCCCCGAGACGAGATGCTGAAACAGTCAATACTCTTGCTGCCGTCCGTGATGAAAATAGCACGCCGTGTCTCGCATTTCAGGTAAGGATCGCCCATCTGAGCTTCAGTCAGTTATATATCTAGGCTTGTGAATGATCTGGCTCATTGAGCTTCATCAATATTCTCGAATCTGTATTTTTCGTGCCTGTGCCCTTCAGTATGGCACCCCACTGGACGTCTCTGCTGCTGGCGGCCGTTGGCCTGGTTAGGGCTGCACCCTCGCCCGTGCAGCACAGCCCGGATGCTGCTCTTCGCCCGCGTGCGGTCTGCACTCCAACTGCAGGGGGCAGCTCTTCTATCGACGATGTCCCTGCTATCACCAAAGCGATTGCTAGCTGTGGGAACGGTGGCACAATTGTCATTCCCGCAGGCACCACTTACTACCTCAACAGCGTCCTCGATTTCGCTGGCTGCACGGGATGTGACTTTCAGGTCGAGGGTTTGCTGAAGTTCGCCAGTGACACCGACTACTGGGAGGGGCGCACGGCCATGATCAGCATCTCCAAGATCAACGGACTCAAGCTGCGGTCCCTGACGGGGTCGGGGGTCATCGATGGAAATGGCCAGGATGCGTGAGCCAACACACCCCCATCACCGTTCATTCATCACAGTACTGACTCTGCTCCGAATCTATCCAGCTGGGACGTCTTTGCCTCGGACAGTAGCTATGCCCGACCAACCCTCCTCTACATCACCGGCGGCAGCAACCTCGAGTTCTCCAACTTCCGTCAGAAGAACCCGCCCAACGTCTTCAACTCGGTCAAGGGGGGCGCCACCAACGTCGTCTTCTCCAAGCTGCGCATGGACGCGACCTCTAAGTCCGACAACGACCCCAAGAACACCGACGGGTTCGACATCGGCGAGAGCACGTATGTCACCATCTCGGATACCACTGTCAAGAACGACGACGACTGCGTGGCGTTCAAGCCGAGCTCGAACTACGTCACCGTCGACACCATCACCTGCACGGGCTCGCATGGGATCTCGGTGGGCTCCCTGGGCAAGTCCAGCAGCGATACGGTCAAGAACATCTATGTCACTGGTGCGACCATGATCAACTCGACCAAGGCCGCGGGCATCAAGACCTACCCGAGCGGCGGCAGCCATGGGGTGTCGACGGTGTCGAATGTGACGTTCACCGACTTCACCATCGAGAATTCCGACTACGCGTTCCAAATTCAGAGCTGCTACGGCGAAGACGCCTCGTACTGCACGACATACCCCGGGAACGCGAAGCTGTCGGGCATCAAGGTCACCGGGTTCAGCGGCACCACGAGTTCGAAGTATGATCCCACCGTGGCCAACCTGAACTGTGGATCGGGTGGAACGTGCGATGTGACGATCAGCGGGTGGAGCGTCAAGGCTCCTTCGGGCAAGTCGCAGGTGCTGTGTGCCAACACCCCGTCGAGCTTGGGGGTGACCTGTACCTCTGGGGCGTCGGGTTAGGTTCGGGGGTTGACTTCCTGCATCATGTACACATGTATTCATCAATAAATTCATTTCCCCTTCGTCGCACCTGTCTACATTATTCATCCGAACTATTTATATATGATTGAAATCCCTCCCACCCACCACCCAACTCCCACATTACTAGCTCAATACCTCGGCACCGCCTCCTTGGGAATCCCCAACAAATCCCCCACCGGCCGGCCCAGCAACCACGCATCCATCGCGGCATACAAATCAAAGAACGCCTGATTATCCATCGTGGGCAGATCATTAAGGATCGGATGGCCGAGCCGGGACTGCGCGACAGCCAAATACTGGTAGCCGGGGGGATACTGCTGCAGCTCGGAGGGGTCGAAGGGCGGGACGGTGCGTCCGTCGACGGGGACGACGCGGTCCTTCTCGTAGAACAGCTTGATATACACCACCTTCCACTCACCCGCTTCCTTCAGACAGAAGTTGATGAAGCGGCAGTCGCACTCGACGTCGAAGTCCACCCCATCGTCCCAGCTGAAGCGCTGCGTGATCGTGGCCTTCATCTTGCCCACGGCGCGCTGGGTGGCCGGGTTGAGGTCGACGAGGGTGCCGTTCTCGCGGTGCATGATGAAGTCGCCGTTGGCGCGGCCTTGGATCGAGGTCTGGATGAAGTCGTCGATGGGGAGGCCGCCGCTCCATGCTTGTGTTGTCTTAGTACAAATTGAGGGTTGTACAAATTGAGGGTTGGGGAGGGGGGAAGGGTCAGGGTCAGGGTCAGGGTCAGGGTCAGTGAGGAAGACGCACTGGTGAAGACGAAGGCGCCCTCCTTGACGAACAGGTGGCGGTAGTGGTTCCATTCGGATGCGTCCCGGTACACCGGCCAGCCTTTGCACAGTTCCGAGACGCAGTATCGGTCGTTGATCTCGGACGGGGAGCCGTTGATGTGGCTGTAGATCGTCGGTTGGGTTTCTTTCTCGGTGATGTTGTAGACCATTGCGGCTGCGTGCTGTGTTTTTAGTCTGAATTGAGTTAGCTATGAATTTAATGCTTTGCTTCAGAACAAATAACTCGTCTATCTTATATTTCCTTTCCCCTCTGATCTGGATGGTTATCGGTGATGTCATTCCCAGGCATCGCGTGGTGCTCCGAACAGTTCCGTCTTCGGGAATGTCTTCGGTACTTGCGCCAAGATGCCCGCATGGTTATGACATATACCGAACCGCTGTGAAGAAGACA
Organism: Aspergillus japonicus CBS 114.51; assembly: GCF_003184785.1. NCBI lineage: Eukaryota > Fungi > Ascomycota > Eurotiomycetes > Eurotiales > Aspergillaceae > Aspergillus > Aspergillus japonicus. The sequence continues at coordinate 54,554 of NW_020291692.1, forward strand.
TTACCTCGTCATGAACCAAACGTGTATTTGCAATGATTTGAGTATATACAAGTTTTCGCCCAACTGCCAACACAAGATTACACGTGACATCACTCACGGATATTCGATCCGCACACTACCGACACCATCGGCTAAACCCTCTCCCGCACGTCTCTTCCTCTATGCATAGAACTCCGCCACCCAGGCCTTGATTTGAGCGACCTCGTTATCCACCACCTTCTTCACCCCGGCGTTGACCACCGAGTCGGAGATGTAGAGATCCGAGCAGTGGAAACCGCCGGGGATGATCTGCACCGGCTCGCTGGGGGTGCTGGCCAGGGGGCCGCCCGGTCGGAAGGTCGACGAGACGGTGGCGTCTCTCCAGGGGTCATATTGACTGTTTGCAGCGTCAGTGGTCTTGCGCTTTGCTTGTCCTCGAGGTGATGGACTTACCCGTTCGTCCAGATCAACCGCGTGGAGTTTCCATTCAGGAACCATCCATCGGTCCAGGCGTTGAAGGTGTTGGCGCTCTTGCCCTTGGCGCTGCCGTACGTGAAGCCGTTGACTTCGGGGAAGTACAGCGCGCATTGTCGCTGCCAGTAATCCGCGCTCACGAGACGGGGGATAAGCGTCGTCTCGCTCGTGGGGGCTCCGCTATTTTCAGTCAGTCACACATCGCGCTGGGTAGCTGGGTCTGGATTGAAAGTACGTACTCCTGCCACCAGAAGAAGGGCTCGTTGCACAGGAACCATTGCCATTGGCGGTCGACGGCGTTGTCGACGGAGGTGTCGGTGAAGAGGGGGCTGGTCGTGTTGTAGGTGTCGTAGCAGGCCACGCTGTACTCGTCGGACCAGTAGCCGTACGAAGCACAGTCTGAGGTTCTGGAGTTAGCCGATCGCTCGTGTCATTTGGCTGGAGTAACCTACAGCCGGGGAAGATTTCGTTCTTGAACCAGGTCGCATAGCCCGTGAGAGCCTTCTCCAGGCCGACTCCCTCTGCGCCGGGGGTCACGGCGGCACCGGCCTCGACGTTCTGTTACCGGTTAGCAAGTCACGTACTCAGACAAGGCACGATTATGCTGCAACAAACATGCCTCGACAGCATCGCAGAAAGCAAAGAAGTCCGAGTAGCCGGTCGCGAAGGTGTTATCCTGCCAGAGGTAAGGCCCAATGGGAAGAACACTGTTCTGGTCAGCATGTCCTGCACTCAAACCGGACGCAAGCAATGATAATGGACGACTCACGCTGCAAAGTCATCGAAGTGCTCGAGAGCCTCAAGGCCAAACAGCTTCTTCAGTTCCGTCTGCTGAGCCTTGGTGCCCGTCTTGCCAATCTTATCGACATGCTCAGCCACCAGCGAGACGTCCTTGCTGCAGTTCTTGGCCATGCCGTCCTGGATGGGTCGGAAGTATTGCCACTGTTCGGTCAGTTACGGATGCACACCAGCCACGGAGCAGGCCTACTCACGAAATCATAGATCGACTCGACGGGAGCACTGGTCGCGTGGTAAGCCCAGAAGGTTCCGGGCGCCAGATGCTCGGTCCAGGCCGTCAGGGCTCCACTGTAAGAGCCACCGACGAGCACCCACGGCTGTAGCAGATCATCAACAGGTGTCACCCAAACCGTCAAGCAGCCAGACCACTTACCACGTGGGGCGCATTGCTGCTAGTGCTGTTGCGAGCGAACCCCAACTTCACATTTTCCGCAAAGTATGTCAGATCGAGAACTGATTGCTCCAGGGTGAGGTACTGGAGGGTCTCCGCGGTGAGGTTGGTGTAAGGCGAGGAGCCACCCCAGTAGCGGTCTATCCACATTAGTCGGACAATACACGTGGTCGGACCACGGCCAACTCACGCTCAACCAGAACCACCGCACCCTGCAGCTGCTGCGCATAGACACCCGTCAGGGTCGAGTTGGTCAAGTAGCCCTGATACCCGTCGGCCGAGACCTCGCCGGGGGTGAACAGGACAACCGGAGAGCCGGGGCCACCCCAGTACTGGGCGCTGTACCAGTAACGCTGGGAGAAGGTACCCTTGGACGGATCACTGTGGTCGATCAACTGCTCGAACGTGCTTTCTACCACGGAAGATTCAGTGGCTTGGCTCGTGGCAGCGATCGGACGCGGAGCAAGACGGGGAGGCCGAATGGCTGCCGCGAGCGATGCCCACAGAGCCGTCACGGCCACAACACTGACAGGGGAGCAGAACCGCATGATTGCCGTGCTGGGGATTCTGAATCACGAATGATCGGGAGAGTGAAGAATCGCACGATCGGCCTGTGTAAAAGTCGCGGGGGCCTGCGAGCAATTTATGAATGCGTCGAGGGGTCCGTCCGTCGCGGCAGGGGCGACGAACCAACAGCAGGAAATGAACCGGCCATGGTGCGCACAATGCAACCCTGTGCCACGCTCTGGCCAGGGAGATTGCGCGCTGGAGTGGTGGTATCTGCAGGTGAATTGGCGAGGGTGCAGGTTGACTGTCGATGCAGCGAGGCGGACCTCCTCTCCTTTCTCCGTCGGACAGCGTCGGGCCCGCGCCTGTGGTGGAGCCCGGTCGCACACATCGTCAAGAACCGGCGTGCCAGCTTATACCGGAAGGGGCATTAGGCTCACTTTTCAGGATGATTAGTCTGCAGGAACGGGCTTTGCCGGTCGCGCAACTTGCAGGGTTAGGGCGAGAAGAAAGAGGGGGTGGGTGAGCGTTAGGGCGTGGGTTCGGCAAGTCTAGATAACTGGCAATCTATTTGTTTATCGGCCCAATTTGCACTCTTATCGGTCCAGCACGCAATGCAATCTGCAGGGGCGGGGTAGCTTCATTCCACATTCCATTTCTTCTCGCAGTGGCGTTCTGTGCATTGAAAATGATGCTATGGCCTTGTTGCTCCTTGTTGAGGTCTGCATCTCTTCCCGACATGCCCCTAAAGCCGTTGGGCTGGGTGCCGTGAGGGCTGCGCCGGTCACTTGACCGGGCTCTCCCTTGCCGTCTCCCCTCAACGTGGACATGAACACAGTAAAGCTTGGGATAGGGTCAGCTCTGCATGGTTTCTTTTCTCTCCATAGAATTGGGAAGAAGTCTCGGGGATTTTGCTAAGACCGTCAACTTTCCGCACGAGCAAACATTGGAGGATACAGACAAGGGAACGTGCGATGGGTACTGTACGGAGTATATCGGCAGAGCTTATGTACAACATCCGTGCGGTCGAGATCCAAACTCGAGGAGAATATGTCTCGGCTTGGGTCATGGCACCATGCTCGACCTTCCACAGTTGATATTGCTGCGGTGCAGTGGCGGGTGCAGATGCGTAGCAGATTGGTTTGGTTGTTTTCCTGAACAACATATATCTCCCAATCTAGGAGGTGTACATGTACGCCTTAGCACCGATTCACATGGTTGGACCAGCATTGAGTTTATGGTTGTACTCCGTGAGGCTCAATTCAAGCAAGCGTGCTTCCGGAGATGTTGCTGTCGAGTCCTCACACATGTTGCACTTGTATTATAGCGGTGGCTTCAGCGTCCTTCCCAGTTGTTTGATCATTTCGTGGGGACGGCAACACCGGACGAGAAGGCGGCCGGTTATGGCAAAAAACATCAAGCGATGGTCACATGATAGGGGTGCATCACCTGATCATCTGGCCGAAAGTGGTTAGTCGCTTCCAAGGCGGCAGGGGCGTGAGCAGCTGCCCAGTGCGCCATGATCTGATGTCAAGCCTTATCAGCTATCACAAACGTCGCATGGTCGCATGGCATGGTTCCTGCTTCGACTGGTGGTGATAATTAGATCGCCAATGTCATCCATCCTCACACCTCGATGACACCCCTGCAGGCCTGCTATACCTGCCGATATCGGCGCATTCAGTGCGACCAGGCGGCACGACCCTGCGGAAAATGCAAGAAGGCGGGGGTGGAATGCCTGGACAAGAGACCCGTCCGATGGGTCAAGGGCATCTCCATCCGAGGCAAGCGAAAAGGGTTGTCTCTCAGCAACTCTGAGGCAGGCCCTTCGACCGGGTCGGCCATCATCCCTTTTGTCGTACGCCCCAGACCCTCTGGTCCAGCCATAGATCATGTAAGCAAGATAGGTAAGATCGCGGTGCCCGGTGGGTTCACCCGCCCTATAGGGAAACCGAGGATCTAAACACTAACCAGTGTGTGACCATCAGCGCCTGCCACGATGCCGTTCGAGCTCGGAGATCCCTCTGTCGCCTGCTTAGATCCAACCTCAAAATACTACTTAAGCTACTGTTAGTGCCTTCTCCACTTGTCTCACGTACATCTTTCTCATCACCAAATCACAGATGAGGACTGTATATGCAGCCTCTTCATCGTCTACGATAGCGATAGCAATCCGTTCCGAAAACTCATGTCGCTAGCCTTGAGTGACGCCACTCTGTTGAAGGCTGCTCTCGCCCTGGCAGCGCGCCACAGAGCGAACCTGGGCTATTCGTTCCAACGGTACGACGAAGAAAGCCCGCCCACTCACCTCAATGTGCACCAGGACGCCCTGGGATACAAACATCGCGCAATCAAGGCAATTTCGAATGCACTCAATGATCCGGTTTTATGCGCCCAAGACAGCACCGTGGCCAGCGTGTTCTTGTTGATCTTCCTCGACCTGCTGGAGTCTGGAAGCGATCGGTGGAATTTTCATCTAGAGGGTGCGAAGAAGCTGATCCGTTTCAGTCAGCACCAAGCTCGCGAGCCTGGGCAGACGGTCAAGCTCATTCGAGACTTCATTAATAGTCAGATATACCTGTAAGTGACAACCGTCGACGCCCTCAGTACCCACAATTGATGAATGCAGCATTGAGACGCTTGGCGCGACCTTCGTGCGTCCCAATTTGTTAACGGATTCAAATCCGTTAGATCAAGCCCGCGTGGTGCCCAAGGAAACAGAGGCCGTAGAGCAGTCGTTTCTCGGCTGTCCAGACTACCTGTTGATTGCCATTCGATGCATTTCACTCTCTCGCGACGCAGTCCACGATCCTCTCGACCAAGAGACATTGGAGTACCATAAGTACAACGTGGCATCGGTCGTTCAGATGGTGACAGAGTTCGATTGCTGGTCCTGGGCCGTTAACTTGCCGCAGTCTGACCAGACCCAGGAGAATGCGATAAACGACCTTTGCATTTTAGCTGCGTCCTACAAGCTCGGAGCCGAGATCTACGGGCAGCGCGTCCTCGACACTCTATGCCACACGAACACTTCAATAATCGATCTTCTGACCCAGTTGATCCAGTCCATCAAAGCACTCTGCGCCAGCGACAACCTTCTCAAATGTGCTCTATGGCCGATCTGTATTGCAGGCTTGGAGTGTGACCAGGCCGGGGAAAGAGACTTTTTGATTCAGTCGCTCGAGCATTTCTGGGACAAAACGAAATGCGTCAACGTGATCAATGCAGCTAAGATCTTGCAAGCACGTTGGCAGCGCAGCGGCCGTCAAGCACAGGACTCCTCGCCGTGGATCGTTGATATTGGGCTGTCCGGGCGTGATTGGCTTCTGATTTAACCCGTGGCTTGTGCGGGTGTGGCTGGGGCAGCTGGACTGCGGCTAACCTGTTTCGGAAGAAATGGATGTGGCGGGGCCCGGGCGAAAGAGGCCTTTCCGCATACGGAAAGTGAGGGGAGTGGGGCCCGTTCTCATCCGCCACACTACAGTAATCACAACCATATAAGGTGCTTCATGTCGAGGTCTTCGTACGAGGAAGGTCTTCAACCGAAAGTCTTTACTTCCAGACCGCTCACTAGACGTGTCCGACATGGCTCCAGGTCAAGCTCATCCTGCAACACTGGCACTTCATGCCGACGACCCTCTGCATCTGGTGACCGACGTCGCTCCACCGATTCATCTTTCGACCACCTTCCGCTTCCCCGACAATCCCGATGAATTGATTCCGTCGGTAGATCCTGTCGTACGTGATTGACTTGGGATCTGTGGCTCGTGTACCTTGGCTAACTTCTCCAGGATGAGTTCACCGGCAAGAACTACGTCTATTCCCGCGAATTCGCGCCCAATGCAACCCGCTTCGAATCCATCCTGACCAGTCTGATCGGAGGACATGCCGTGAGCTACGCCACCGGTCTCGCGGCCCTCACTGCAGCGCTCACTCTGTTAAATCCTCGGCGTATTGCTGTGGGACAAGGCTACCACGGTAGCCATGAAGTCATTGCCGTGATTTCCCGCCTGTCGGGGCTGCAGAAGCTCGACTTAGACTGCCCTGCTGAGAGTTTGGAGAAAGGGGACGTTGTTCTTCTGGAGACGCCGATCAACCCATTGGGCACGGCGTTTAGCATCGAAGCATATGCCAAGAAGGCGCACTCCCGCGGCGCGTACCTGATTGTCGATAGCACATTTGCGCCCCCCGGCCTGCAGGATCCCTTCCAATGGGGAGCAGATCTCGTCTTGCACTCGGGGTCCAAGTACTTTGGCGGCCACAGTGACATGCTGTGCGGTGTTCTCGCAACTAAGGACGAAAAGTGGAAGAAGCAGCTTATCGAGGATCGCCTGGCCGTGGGCAACGTGATCGGAAATCTGGAGGCCTGGTTAGGGGTGAGGAGTCTACGGACTCTGGAGGTCCGCGTGCAGCGCGCGAGCCAGACCTGCGGCAAACTGGTCTCCTGGTTGGATCAGGCAATGAAGTCCGCCAACCCCGCGCCAGGCAGCGATGAGAGCGTTGTGCAGTCTGTGGTGAGCACAATATACCATGCGAGCCTGCAGGATGAGCCGTGGCTACAGAAACAAATGCCTAACGGGTTCGGCCCGGTCTTCGCGATTGTGCTCAATAAGGAGGATTTCGCACGGACGCTACCCAGCAAGCTGAGCTTCTTCCAGCATGCGACCAGTTTAGGGGGCGTGGAGTCGCTAATCGAGTGGCGCGCGCTTTCTGATTCTCGTGTCGATCGGAAGTTGCTGCGGATCAGCGTCGGTCTCGAGCACTGGGAGGATTTGAAGAACGATCTGCTGCAGGCTTTCAAGGCGTTGATTGATGCTTAAATCTAGCCGAGGAACCCGCCACGCTTCTTTCCGGTGCTGTGAAAAAGAAGATGTCATCACTAGCCGCGTGTTTTCATTTCTGTCAGTTATAGTGTCAAGTTAGCGATCAAATCACTTTGTTCATCACTACCTCCCCTTCTGCATTCCAAGCTCTCGTGCAAACCGCCTGCGTATACCATCATACCATCGAAAACAGGATTCTTGGAGACATGGCAGGATCGTGAGGAATAGGTATGAGGATCCGTTGGGTTTGAGACGAGCATTCGTGACTCCCTTTTGACCTTCGCGAGTTGGTAAGTGTTATTGACCCTGACCCTGAGTAGGAAGGGACCTCCTGCCCGCACCAGCCAATTTTGGTTATGAATTCACCTTGGAAAGCCTCGTCGAAATTCACCTGGCATGACAATCCTCCACGGCTCATTACTCCGACCCGCTGAGCAGGTACTTGTCGAAGATCGCTTTCGAGAGCCACAGCGATATTGCAACTCCACCCCATCAACACGGTCGTCATTATGGAGCCGTTGCGCGACCCCAATCCAAAAGCCGCACACACCGCAGCGATGGCCGCTCACATCCTGGAAAGCTTTGGTCGCATCCCCTACCTCCTTTGGGGCCATTTAGCTGTGCGACTGGCCGGAGGCCGCGACCTGAGTAACCCACACCTACCCGACAATGAATGTTCCTTCATTATAGACGATGCCGATCTGAAACGGGCTGTTCAGGTCCTAATGTCGGGCGGATTCCTTCAGTGCACGCTCCGATGGCACTGCCGCTACCGTCTCGGCATCCCGGGCGCGCGACTGACATACGACGCTCACCTGCACACATCGGAGCGGGATGAGCATGACACCTGCTTTTGCTCTATAACCAGTCCCGCATTATCCCCGATCTGAACGGAGCGATGGTCCCCGGGCCTCCAAGTCCACACGGGCCCCTGGTGCCGTACATGTTCTCCAGCGATCCGAACACCGTGCCTCCGCGTGATGAGGACCGGGGCAGTGGGTACTGGCGCGGGCTGTGGCCAGTGCGCGCTCTCAAACCGAACGTGCTGACCGTGGCGCTGCTGGACTGTATGCTCCGGGACTATGCAACTCCGGGGGGCCAGAATCCTCGAAGAGTGGCTCGTGCTGCTCGTGCGGATGATCGAGCCGGCCTATCCCCCGACGATGAGGCTGCCACCGCGCTATCGGGCGCTGTGGAGGGCGTGTAACTCCCGAGTAGTCGACGACGAGTGGCAAGCGACTTTTCTGGCGCAGCTGGTGTGCCGGAACTACGAGTACATCCCGCGCCCGGAAAAGGAGGAGGAGAACGACGACGACGTAGCCCAGAGGGCGGACTTTATGGTTTCCAGAACGCAGTTTGTCAATGACGGTAGATGGCTGTGAAGCGATCGAGATCGATGATGAGGTTGATGGGGTTGACGGCGCATCGATAGCATTGCGGATGGCATCGTGATGTTTTTTTCTAGTAATGTCGCAAGAACAATCCACTCTGAATTTGAAGTAGTTACGTGGTACACCTCAAAAGTACTGTGATTATTAAGTGTCTCCAGGGCATCTTTCATCCAGGCGGACAAGGTCTTGGCAGCCAATCATCATTTCTGCCGCGGACTCCTCTCTCCGCTGCTCTATTTCTCCACATCGCCAGACATACAGTTGATTCATAAACTTCCCTGCTTAAGAACACGCATCTCCAATGTTCTTTGAGGGGCAGCCTGGGCGACCACCACCCAAGCGCAGGGGTCGTATTGCGCACTCGTGTGACGCCTGTTTCACGCGCAAGGTATTGCACTTGCACTCTGAGCACTCTGAGCATTCTGAGCAGAGCTAATCCGGGTAACACAGATCAAGTGCAATGCCGCAAGCCCGCGATGCGACTGGTGTTCCCATCAAAACCTCCCATGTACCTTCGACAGAAACAAGCAGTAGGCTGAACGACACATAACATACCACGTCTTTCTCATTAACCATCACTGTCACCTACACAGAAAAAGTCCCGTCAATCCACCGGAGCGGGAAATCCACCCAACCCCAAGCACCGCGCAACCATACCAACCATATGCGCCCACTTTCACTCAAGACCTGCATTTCGCCGGGCGCCATCTGGGGAACATTTGCACCTTCGATGGGGTGCCATTCTTCTCTGCCAGCGGGCGCGAATGGATTGCTGCCTGCACGGGGGACGAATTCAGGTTCCGTCAGCCATCGCCTGAATCAACCCTGGTGCAGGTGGCAAGCGCAGCTGAGCTCCCTCTACCCGACCTGGGATTTCTCTTCGACGAGCTTAGACACTATCAATCATCCAGCTTTGCACTGTTCTTCCCGGTCATCAACGCATCCCTCTTCGAGAGCACGATCAAGGCGGCCTACAGCCGGGAATACTCGGCCGCGTCCCCCGGGATGAACAGCGCACGCGCGTGCATCTTCGCCCTCCTTGCGTTAACCTCTCTGACGGTGCATGGTCCGAAAGGATACCCACTCAGATACAGTGATCAATACTTCGAAGCTGCGCAACGGCTTCTGCCGGCTGTCTTTGGTGAACCCGTGTCCGTGGACGGGCTGCAGACTGTCTTATTACTAGTACGCCCTGATCTATGATGCTCACTGAACCCCAAATACTGACACAAAGAAGTGTTTGTGTTGCCAAGGTCTGGCAGGGAACCTCTATCTAGTCGACCACTTCCTCTCGGCCGCCGCGCGATTCATCTACTACCTCAAAGGCAACGTATCCCCGCACAGCACCACCGACCGCCCATTACTCATCGACCAGCACATCCGGGAACTCTTCTGGATCATCTACGTCTGCGACAAGGGCCTGACGATGGTGACCGGCCTGCCCCCACGCCTCGAAGACAGCCACTGCGACCTGACGCTCGCACCCGACACCCAACCACCACAAATACGCGGCGACCCCTCCCCCGGAACCTACCTGCACACCTACGCCCGCCTCGCAACCCTCCAATCCCGCATCTACCGCGACCTCTACTCCCCGTCGGCCCTCCGCCAATCCGACGCGGACCTGCTGCGCACGATCCGCGACCTCGACCACGAGCTAGAAGCATGGAAGACCACCCTCCCTCCCGTGAACCAGCCCTCGTTCGCAGCGGGCCGACGCACCCCGCCGCACCGCGACATGCGGTTCTCGATCTTCCACGTGCAGTACCACCACTGCATGGTCCTGATCCACCAGACGAGCAGCCGGTGTGCCGCGTGGATCCGGAACCAGGATACCCGGGGGACGAGCTCGAGCCTGGCGATCTCCGTTGCGGCCAGTCGGGCGCTGTTGGAGGAGTTCCTCGAGTCACGGCTGGAGTTGGGGCCGGAGAATCTTCTGTATGTCCTATTGGTCCCATCTTCTTGGAAAGTTCATTGCGAATGGTGCGGACGGCGCGGACGGTGCTAATTGATCAAGGTTCTCATTATCGTACTTCATTCAAGCGGTGATCGTGCTTTTCTGCCATGTGCTCTCGCAGCCGCTGGAGGGCGATAATCAGGAGGTCCTGCGGCTGATGGGGCGGATCGCGGAGCTGATTCAGAGGTCGGCCTACCAGCAGCATCCCAGGTGCTATACCATGCGGATCGAGACGGCGAGGGGCATTATCCTGGAGTTGAGACGGCTGGCGGAGTGTGCCATTGTTAAGGCGAGGGGGGGGTGCGAGTACCAGGCAACTTAGCCAAGACGACTAGCTTGTGCAAGCGTCTTCTCGATTCATGTACATGCTAGACACGGTTCGAGATGTTTCGTATATATACACCTTAGCTATCATCGCTATTAGAGTATCTCTATTATATTGTGAAGGGGCCTAGGGGCCAACAGGAGCCAGGGTAGTATCCAACCTCTGCATCCTAAACTATCCATTGAAACATCTGGACGTATACGTCGGCAATCACTGCTCGACATTCCGGTACCCCCGTCGCCCCCACTCGCTCTGCCGCCACTGCTTCTTGTACGTATCCATTTCGGTCGATTGGACTGGACTCTGAGGGCTTTCAGCCAGCGCCCGCTCCAGCCGACCCTGGCGCCGTTGCCGGATGCAGTAGAGCACGAACGCCGCCACGGCCGCGGCAGCGACCACCGCGGCGGCACAGTACACCCCGACATGGGCGGCAGTCGGAAGATCCGCCCACTTCTGCGCCAGAGTCTTCTTGGGCGTCTTGTTGATCTCCGCTTTCGCCGTCGAATTCCCACTGCACTCACCCGTTAGATCACTCTCCCTCCCCCCAAAGAACAGAACAAGCAGACACTCACCTAACCACCTTGATGCTCTCATACGACCCCGACCGATCCGTATACTCGTACTCCTTCCCCGTATGAAAGTCCTGCACGCGGATCCGCTGCACCACCATGGTAAACGGCAGATCATCCCAATCCACCAGCCCGCCCGCCCACTCGATATTCCCGATCGACTCCGACGGGATCCCCGCCGGCCACACGCTCACCTTGACGCGACACGGCGTCTGGGGGTAATTGCGGCCGTACACCGTCAGCGGCTCGGAGTAGTTGACGGTGCGCACCAGCTGGCCATCGATCCACCACTCCAGCCGGTCCCGGTCCCAGTACGAGGTATAGTTGTGGAACTGGGTGTCGGCGTCGGCGACGGCGTGGAACCCGCCGCGGTCGCTGGTGGTGGTGTTGCCCTTGCCGAAGAAGTCCGACTGCACCGCGCTGGTGTTGTAGCCCACCCACTCCCAGTCGATCTCGTCGAGGTCGTCCGACTGCAGGATCACGCTGCTGATGATCCCCGCGCCCGCGGCCATCTTGACGTGCGCCTCCATTACCCCGAAAAAGATGTAGAAGTTCGACTGCAGCAGCGTCGAGCCGTTCACGCTGCGGATCGTGAAGTTGGCCCCCTCCGACGTGTACTCCGGCGTGCCGGTGGTCATGTTCCAGAGGCTGCTGTCCAGCGTGCTGTTGAACCACCAGGTGTGCGCCGTGCCGAGGGCGGCGTCGGCCGGGCAGGTCTTGTTCAGCGGGTTGCAGTCGGTCTCGTCTGCGAGGGTGAGGGTGAAGATGATGAGGAGGAGGAGGACGGGAAGGAGGAACATGTTGGCAGGTCGGGGTCGAGGCCCTGCGTAGGCACAGAGCATGTGTAGTAGCTAACTTGGACGGTAGGTACAAGGACGTCGGAGGGCTTGAGATATATAAAGCCTGGCGCGGATCTCGGTTGTGAGTATCGATGGCAAAAGGGGCAGAGAAAAGTGAAAAGCAACAGCCAACAGACTGCCTAGAGTAAGACACCGCGTGAAAGGGTCCACCGGGGTTCTATTTCAAGACATCGTGATATCGCAGTGGTGAAGTGTGTTGATATGGAGATGCATCGCTTATGGGTTATCGCCTCAGTGTCTCTTCTAGTTGGATATCGAATTGTGCCGCCCTGCATCACAGCTGCCACTTCGGAGTTGAGTATGGCTTCTTGAACTTCAGACACAGTGACCAGATAGAATGGACTTTCCTTGTGGTGGGGATTTTGTATGATAGGAGGTTTGGAGTAGATCGAGAAGCAACATTCGATCTATGGAATTCTCCGACGCCTTGCCAGACCTGGCATGGTGGGGGTGAGTAAGCGGACAAATAACTGCGCTTAGCCTGGATGGGCATGGTGGTGATTGTAAGTGCAAACACAGCAAACCTCGCGCAGCCGAGATGGCGGTGAGAGAAGGCAGGAGCGTCTCCGAGGGAATGACGGCATCATCTCAACCCATGGCTTTCTCCTCTCGTCCTTCTCCTCTCTTCATAATATCACTCGTTGTCACTCGATAGACTGGCCCCCACCTGCTCCACCTGTTGTCCACGGTATCAATTTCCTCTCCCTTACTTTCTCTCTCTCCCTCTTCTCTCCTACCTCTTTCTCCGTGCCAAATCAACCAACAGACTGTTGACTTACAGATACTCGTTCTCAAGATGCGTCTCCATCTCTCCGGTCTCTCGCGACGAGCCTTCAAACCGTACATTGCTGAATTCCTCGGTACTGCCCTCATCATCGTGATCGGCGACGGCGTCGTGGCCCAAACCCTGCTCTCCGACTACCAGTATGGCACCTGGCTCTCCATCAACCTAGCCTGGGCAGCCGCCGTCTGTCTCTCGGGCTACATCGCGGACCCCAGTCCCGCCAGCAATCCCGCCATCTCCCTCGTCATGGCCTTCGTGCGCCCGCAGCCCGACCAGTGGAGGAAGCTGCCCGGCAAGCTGTTGGCCCAGTTCCTGGGCGGCTTCGTGGGCGCGGCCATAGTCTACATCAACTACCGGTCGGCCATCCTGGACTGGGACCCGGAATATACGATCCCGGGGGGATCGATTCTGAGCCCGCGGGGCCACCACTCGGCCGGCATCTTCTCCACCTATCCCGCTAGCTTCTTCTCCTCCAATTGGGAGGCGGTCTTCTCGGAAGTCCTCGGATCGGCCGTGCTCATGTTCGGCTCACTGAGTGTCTCGGACCCGGCCAATGCCCATCGCTTCCACTCCCCCCAGTTTTCGATGTTTGTGCTTCTGCTCGCCATTGGAGCGGCGCTGGGCTGGCAGACTGGCTACGTAGGTGCCCTCGTGATTCGATTTGTATGTAGAATGCTAACCGCGATGGCTGCTCCCAGGCGATCAATCCCGCACGCGACTTCGGCCCGCGTCTCTTCTCGGCCATCCTCTACGGTCGCGAGGTGTTTACCGCCGCCAACTACTACTTCGTCGTGCCCTTGTTTGCCCCCGTCGTCGGATGCTTTGTGGGAGCCACGGTCTACGATTCGCTGCTGTACGAGGGGGATGGATCGCGCATTGCGGACGCGCTGGACAAGGCTGAGGACGTGGACGGGGAGCTGCGCCTGCATTAGCGGACTGTAATATCGACGACTGCATGTTTTGTCATGAATGACCACGACATGAACCCACGGATCGTCTGGACGATACCGCCTGGCACGAACACCACCTTGACGACGGAGGGCGCGATAGACTGGATCTGGATACACGATTGCTCATAGATGGTAGACGATTATCCTAGAATGCGTTTATTTTAGATTCAAATGACACAAATGAATGAAAAGGGACCGGGTGATGCGTTGCATGAAGACGTACAATCGACCAGGGTTCGATGATTGTCTCCGGTCGGCTTCCGCAATAAAAGCGGGATCTGGTCCATGCGCCAGCTCTTTCGGTCGGTGACTCACGCGAAAAACCTCAACTTGGAACAAACACTGCTCGAAGTCAACCACGCCGAATTGACTCGACGATCAGAGCCCATCAGACTGCAATACATCCTCCCTCGCTCATCCAACGGTAATTCCAGGATCATCATCCTAAGGCCGCTGATCAAGTCCTGCTAATCTCCACTGGCAGCCTGCGATCCATGGCGTCCAACCCGTACACGTTGTACTACTCCCCCGGCACGGCCAGTCTATGCGTGCACTGGATGCTGATCGAGGCCAACCTGCCCTTCGATGCGATCTCCGTCGACTTCGCCACGGGAGCCCAGCACAGCGAGGCCTACCGCCGATTGAACCCAACCGGCCGCGTCCCCACGTTGATCGTGAACGGCGAGGCTCACGGGGAATGCACGGCCCTGCTGATGCTGCTGGCGGAGCGCCATCCCGACCGCGGACTGATGCCCGCAGTGGAGGCTGCGACCCGCCCGCAGTGGCTGCAGACGATGATTTACCTGGCCAACACGGTCCTCCCCGCCATGCGCGACTGGTTCTATGCCGACAAGGACGGCCCGGCCGAGGGCGCGACTGCGGTGCGTGCCTTGGCTCGATCACGGATCGAGGGGGCCTGGGATCTATTGGATGCGCGATTGGCAGGATCAGCGGGCTCCCACGGATCGCCTTCGACAGGGGGAACCCCAAACTACCTTGTAGGGGAGACCTTGACGACGGCGGACCTTTTGGCAGTGATGCTGATGCGCTGGTCGCGGGACATGCCCCGACCGGCGACGACTTGGCCGCATTTGGCCCCGTACGTGGATCACCTCACAGCCCTGCCTTCTTTTCAGGAGGTTTGTCGTCGCGAAGGGTTATCTGATTGGCCCCCAGCCCGCGATCAGTGATGGTGATGGTGATGGTGACAGACTGGGGATGTAATGAGGAGCAAGTGAGCTATCCAGGACAGGAACGCATCTATCCAGCTTAGTCGGTCTTGCTATTATAGTCTGCGGACACCATCGAGCTTCCCCCCTGCGCCTTAAGGGGATTGTAAACCTGTAGCATGAAGCAGATTACAGCTGTGTATGTGTGGAGATTGATTCGCATTGATTGATTGATTGACAGGTTGATTCGTAGTGATCGATTGATTGATTGTGGAGGGAGGAGGTGATGGATCAAGTCGCACGGGCCGGGGGTTTGAGCAAGAGACCCAATGACTTCACCATCGGAAAATTCACGATCCCGAGGCATTCCTGGATTGACTACGGAATTATAATTCCAGCTGTTATAGGCCTCCAATTGCCCATTTGGGCATGATTGACAGGGCTAGTCTTTAGGGGATGGTGATTGCCTCGACGCAACCCCTTTCATATGGGGTACGGGAGACCCGACAGACCACTTCAGCACATCGGACTCGATTATGAGAACTGCGCCAATTTCCCTTTGCAGAGTCAATCAAAAGCCCTATGGCCGATATGCCGGCGGCTCTACTCCGTAGTACGGATTGCATTCCGTCTTGCAGGCGGAACTGCTATTGATGGGTGTCTCCGACTCTGCTGTCAAACTCTGACTGCCTGCGACCCTTGGTTCGGCCGAAGGAAACCTCCTGCCGCATGAGGCTGTCAGTGGTGGATACATCACAAAGATGGGTCTTGCAGCGTCGACATCTCCACTGTAGCCCAGTGCTTGCTGCTTGTTGGGGCTCGCGGTGACAGGTGCCATTTGCAGGTGCATGCGTCGTCCACTCAAACGGTGACCGTTTCACCTGCGCAACCTTAACGCTCGGTCGCAAAAATTGGGCGAGGGCGCCCCCGTGCAGCCCGCCAGGGATTCGATGGCTCACATCAGTGGGGCTGGCTTAAATTAAGTCTTGCCTTTGATCGCAATCCCTCTTCTAGACTGATGATGCTTTTCCGTTGATCCGCGGATTTCCCCTGCAGTGGCGGTTGGGTTTGAGGGTATCTAAATGGCGCCATGTCCGCATCGCTGTGCTCTGCAGACAGGGCTGGTACACCGTTTGTCTGTCTTTGCGGGACATTGACGTTGACTTTCCTGTCAATATTTCTTCTTTCTCTTTATTTCTTATCTGGAAGTTCACTCAGCCAGACTGAGTCCGTTCCTCCGCCGCCATGCCAGGAGGGCTGCATCCGCCATTATCGGTGATCGAGTCATGGCCAGCACCCAACACCGTCAACCCCGACTCACATGGCCCGGCCGCTATTGTGGTCGCTGCGGTCTTCGGCGGGATTGCAATTGTGACGGTGATGGTGCGGCTGTACGCACGGTGTATTATTCAGCACCAGGGCGGCATCGATGACATCCTGATTGCGCTGGCGCTGGTATGTGACGTCGCATCCTGCTCATCCTTGGCCCGAAACTAACCACCACCAATCCAGCTACCGACCCTCGGCCTCATCGTCGCCGTTCCGATAGGCAAGTATTACCCCATTCTTCGGGAAACCACCGGCTGACCGAGAATCCCACAGCCAGCGAAGTGTACGGTGAAAAGCACCACTCTTGGGACAACAGCGTCGCGGATCTGATCGGCGAGCGCAAAGTGGCGGCGGCCTCGGAGCTGTTCTACGTGCTGGCGTCGGGGCTGATCAAGACCTCGGTGCTGCTGTTCTACCGGCGCATGAGCCAGCGGACGGTGTCGCCGCGGTTCCGCGCGCTGATCTGGGTCAGCATCGGCTCGGTGGTGGCCTACAGCGTGGCGTTCGTGCTGGCGCTCTTCCTCTCGTGCCGGCCTCTACGCGCGTTCTGGCGCCAGGTCGACCCGACCTGGGCGCTGACGCACCAATACAGCTGCTACGACGAGGGCGCGCACCTGATCGCGGCGACCTCGATCAGCCTCGCGCAGGACCTGCTGGCCACGACCCTGCCTGCGGTGTTCTGCATCCGCCTGCACATGCGCCGCCGCCAGAAGGTGGCACTCACGGCCGTCTTCTCGGTCGGGTATCTCACGGCGGTCGTCGCGGGGATCCGCATCTACTTCCTGTGGCGCATGTTCTACGCCACGTACGACGGGTCCTGGATGGCCTGGTACTGCTGGGTGCTGGCCCTGCTGGAGGTGGCCCTGGCGGCGACCTCAGCCAGCCTGCCGGCCGTCAAGGTGTTCTTCCGGTGGTACCAGGTGCCCTCCAGCCTGGCGGGGAAGCTGCGGTCGTTGAAGCTGAGCCACAGTCACAGTACGCGGACGCCGACGGGGCAGTCCGGTTCGCACGGGGGACACAGTCGGGAGCGGGAGCGCGGTCGGCAGTCTGGCGATACGGATCAGTATCTGGTGGCGATGGAGACTTCAGGGGATGAGCATCCCAGGATGGTGGAGTTGGAGGCGTTATCGTCGCCGTCTGGGGAGGGAGAGGATCGGGAGTTGAGCAAGGGGGCGGCGGAGAAGAGCTGGCAGTGCGGTCAGGATGCCATTGTTTGAATGATCTGTAGGTTGTGACATGTACATACCATTAATAAAGCGAGTTCATGAGCAAACAAGAGTGCAGTACTTAAGGAAATACTTACTCACCCTAAAGTCATCACGAACGATCACTGACAAGGAAGGCTAGGGCCAACCGCGCGAGGGCGTTACTTTTCCCGCGGCGCAGGACTCCACAGTGGGGATCGCGTCGAGACCCCGTTGGCTTTGGGCATGCGATCGCGCATCCAACCGCCTAAACGGGTTAACTTACCCGGTCGGCACCGCACTGTGCCCAGTGGGCACGGATGGCCGTGCAAAATGGCGACATTGGTTGGCGGTGCATTGTGTATGTCCCCGCATGAGGGGATGGGGGAATGCTGCAGGTATTTTCTGCATGTTCTGAGGGGGACCTGGGCTATATAACCACTGTTAGTAGACTGGCGAGCTCGTCGGCAAAGTCCCCTTACTTTTCTACCACTTTACTTACCTGCTATTACCTACCGTTTCTCTCTCACACCTCCTCCGACACCGAAAGAACCCCCCAAAATGGCCATCTCACTGCACCCCCTCCTCGACAAACCCATCCAGAAAGGCTCCCCCAACTTTACCGGCGGAACCCTCAAATGCCACTGCGCCACCAACCCCGTCACCGTAACGATCAGCAGCAACGTCGCCCACAACCACGCGTGCGGGTGCTCCAAATGCTGGAAACCGAAGGGTGCCCTGTTCTCCGTCGTGGGCGTCGTCCCGCGGGAGAAGGTGCAGGTCTCGTCGCACGCCGAGAAACTAGCTATCGTGGATGAAGCGGCCGTCATCCAGCGCCACGCCTGCACGGCCTGCGGGGTGCATCTGTTCGGGCGCATCGAGAAGGACCACCCCTTCAAGGGGCTGGACTTTGTGCACGTGGAGCTGTCGGAGCAGCAGGGGTGGCAGGAGGTGCAATTTGCCGGGTTTGTCTCATCGATCATCGAGCAGGGGTTTCCCCCGAACAAAATGGAGGAGGTGCGGGGTCGGCTGCGTGGGCTGGGGCTGGAGACGTTTGATGTGTTGGCGCCCGGGTTGATGGATGCTATTGCGGCATGGACGGCGGAGAAGGAGGGGAAGCTGAAGGCTTCGCTTTAGATCTCTGATTCTGGGGAGGAAGGACTGGGTGGGGTTGGCGATGCTTCTTGTGAGAATGTTAGCGATGGACTTCGTGAGGACTATGCTAGACTTTGAATGGCAATGTTAGCAGTCAGGCGCTGAAAGGATGGCGAAAGGGATCTTGCGATGGAGTGCGTTTGACTGGTATAACCACGGAATGAATTACAGACGAGAGGTGGTTTCGGTGTGGAGAATCAGGAATCTGTTGTGGTAAACTGGTGGAATTCTGAACGTGGCTGTAGATTGTTGATGATGCTGGTGTTGGGATTTGATGTAAAGGAGAATGAGATTCTTATGCTCATGGGATGCAGTGGATGTACAGAGTAGATTTGAAGGGCAGACAATAATTTTGTAGAAGGGAAGGTCGGGTACCTTGGAGGCTACTGGTGAGGAAGAAGCAGGCACGGTACGGTGTACTCGGAATTCGCTCCCGCCTGCACAAGTGGATGGCTTAAATTTGTCAGCACGGACAAGAGGCCTTGCTGGACCTGTCAGGCAGTTGAGACAAGAAATTGGTAAGCAGTATCTTGCACGCCGTAGGTAACCAGAACTGACTGTTTTGTAATGAAAGTCGATGACAATTCAAAAATAAAGTCCTTACTAGTACAAGAAACTGCTGTCTCTTTGTTCCAGAGACTACGACCTGGTTCTCAGTGACGTTGCTGACGTTGCTGACCAATTCAAGAGCGAGTTTGGGCCGAGCAACACCCCCCCTCCCCTCCCTCAGGAGGGCTATAAATAACTGGTCATGTCAGGCAAATGAGAAGACAGATAAGCAAGAATAAATTCAATCAACAGCAACTTCAACAACCATTCAAGAGAATGGTCGACCTCTCCAAAACCGCCCTCATCCTGATCGACCCCTACAATGACTTCCTCCACCCGGACGGCAAGCTTACCCCATTGCTGAAAGACCTGGAGGAGAAAGAGACCATCAACCACATCCAGGAAGCCGTGGCTGCCGCCCGTCTGCATCGTATCCCAGTCTACTACGGACTGCATCAGCAGTGGACCCCCACTGCCTTCCAGGCCTGGCGGCACATGACCCCCAACCACGTCAAGCAGAAGGAAATCAAGTTGTTCGAAGCAGGTACGTTTGGGGCCCAGATCTACCAAGGCTTGGAGCCCGATCGCAGCAATGGGGATGTGGTCGTGAGTCGACACTGGAATAGCAAGTGAGTCTTCTCTCATCTGAACGCTCGAGCAGATTTGTTGCTAATGTGAATCTACTGGGGAAGCTCCTTCCAGAACACCGACCTGGACTTCCAGCTGCGCCAGCGTGAGAAAGTGCACCTGGTCCTTGCCGGGTTGACGGCCAACACTTGTCTGGAGAGCACTGCCCGGCATGCTTATGAGCTGTGAGTTTGTATTTGGAGTAAAATATGTGGTCTGTGCGAGGCTAATGTGATTGTTCCACTATATAGAGGATACCATGTGACTCTACTGTAAGAAGATTGCTCCTCGATCGATATTCACATACTAATAGGAATACTCGGACAGCAAGGATGCAACGGCCGGTTGGTCGAAGGAGCTGACGGACGCGGCGACCGAGTTGGTCTGGCCATTGTTCGCCGAGGTAAAGACTGTGGAAGAATGGGCCCAGTCTCTGAAGGCAGAGGGAAAGGCTTAATGCTTTTTGGGTAGACGATCGGCTTAGCTGGTACTCTGGGAGGGTAGTAGTAGCTAGTTGGGCCTGGATGATGTTGATTATTTTTAGGTACTGTGTTAAATTTGTCATCATTCTTAATTGGAAAGCATTTATTGTGTGCTACTGTCACGTGATTATAGACCGCTTTGCCCATTGTTCTGACTAATCTACTCCCGCGCCTCGGCTTGTTGAGGGTAAAAGAAACATGCGAACATCTTCAATCCATCCCACCAACTCACAATCACATACACCGATGGCCGTACGAAAGACACGCTCAAAACGCCCTACACGCAGCTCGGACAACCGAAGAGTTGGTCTCCGTACCGTCCAAGCAGAGAGACTGTCGGAGCCGCCGGTCGCTCACCCCCAAGCGCCACCGCGGATCTCGTGGGCGGACACCCTCGCCGCGTTAGAAAAAGAGCCCATGGCATCTCAAATTCAACGGCATAAACAATGGAAACGTACGTTCTTCTCCCCTGTTCTCTGTGTAGATTGCTTCTCATCCTCACCTCCGAACCTATAGGAGATGGGTCGATCCACGAAACATACTGTCGTGTTTGCTTCCGCGAGAAGAACCTGGAGCCATGTCTGACCTGTCCACTGGTATTCCACACCGAGTGTCTGCCGACCGGTTGGATACGAGACACCGACCACCACGTGTTCTGCTCTGTCTGTGTCCGGCGCGAGTGGCATATCTCTCCTCCGACATTGACACCTCCTGCCTCACCGCGACTGACGGGGGTAGAGACGTCTGATGCAGCGCCCGTCGCCTCCCCTGCGCTCCACCACAACACTCTATCTTCTACGCCGTTGCATTATACCGATCTAACTAATGGCAAACCGCCCATCGTCTCCCCACTCCCCAGACACGGCGTCTTACCCCCACCCAACCCAGCCAACGACAACATTATCGCCTCAACCCAGATTCCCGCGCCACACCCCGACCCATCCCCCCCGCCAGCCCGCCGCAACCGCAAGTCCCGGTACACGAACCTCCCCGCCGACGTCGACGCCTCGCTGAACGTCCTCTACCGCGAGCTGGAGTCGAACGCGTCGCTGCGGCTCGAGAACGAGGACCTGCGCGAGGAGAATCTGCGGTGCCAGCAGATCATCCAGATCCGGGATCTGAGCCTGACGGCGCTGCGGCGCGAGCTGGAGTATCGCCGGTCGTCGGAGCAGGAAATGGAGACGCTGCGCACGACGGCGGCGCAGCTCGAGAGCGCGAGGAAGGAAGTGCAGGAGCTACGGGCGCGGAATGAGGCCCTGGAGACGGAGCTGGAGAGGTCGAGGCAGGAGGCGGCTGAGGCGAAGGAGATGGTGATTGATTGGAAGGCGAAATTGTCTACGCTGTTGGGGAGTTGACTTCATACGAAAATCACTAGGATGTATTATGCGGTTGAGCGTCTGAATTTGTATATCTAGACATGTTCTTGGTTCACTGGGGATATCGCCGAAAACTTCAGCTATCTTCGTCTTTTCTGTCGCTGCCTTCTAGGTCTATCCTATAGCGCACCCGGTAGATACGATGCCCCGTCCCCAGCTATATTCATCTGGACGATTATCATGGGTTGAAACCTTGTACAATCCGACACAATTACGCCTTCGCCCTTCACTCCCAACCGACCTTAGCTACTCTCGCAGCCAATGCAGCCCCCGAACCAAGTATAATACAAATGCCCGCAAAGATCTGCGCCCCTGTATACCGCCCCCCGTCCCGCGAGATCAATGCCCCCTCCAGCACCGGCCCTGTCAACGTCGCAAACCCAACAAGACCTAGAATCATCCCGCTCTACGTCCCCGTTCGCTTGATATCCGGGATCATCGTGGGGAAGAGCGACTGCGCTGCGCCGCCCACCAGCCCGTAGACAACCGCAAACACATGCAACCCCGCGACAGTGCGGACCGCCATCCATCATAGAATCACGATCGCAGAGGCGACACTGAGCGGGATCAAGACGTTGAGTTTGCCCAGCCGGTCCCCGGCGAGACTAGGCCCGATGCGTCCGATAATGCCCACGCCATTCAACACCAGGATCAGATTCTGCGTGTGTGTCACCCCGAGACGATCGCGGGCAAAGGTCCCGAGGTAGAAGAAGGCGAAGTAGAGGCCCCAGAAGTTGAGGAACATGCTCACGGTAAAGAAGAGGAAGGGCGGCTCGGTTAAGGCGCCCCATTCGATTAGAGGACCGCTTCGTCGCGGCGGAAGACGGGGCTTGAAGAGCACCACCCCGGGCATCTGCGTGACTAGCATCAGCAGCCCCGCGGCGCGGATCGTCCACCCGAATCCGATCTGCTGCGTGCACAGTCGCTGGTTCACCAGCACGGGGTAGATCAGGCCACCTGTCGCGGCCCCGGCCGCGGCTACCCCCACACCGAAGGCGCGTTTATCGACAAAGTATGAGGACATGATCGAGACTCCCGGGCTGAAAGTCAGGCCATTGCCCAGACCCATGCAGACGGCCTGCATCAGGAAGATCTGCCAGTAGGTCTTGGAGAGGGAGAGCATGAATAGGCCCAGCAGCTGCAGAAAAACCCCCAGCGAGAAGATCAGACGGAAGTAGCCTGCGTCGGTGGCGCGGCCGACGAGCGCCCCGGCGAAGAAAAGGAGAGAGACCTGCACGCTGCCGATCCAGGAATGGCCGAGGCGGATTGCGGGAGGGTTTCTGTGTAGAGCTGCTCGAAGACGGAGAAGCTGTTGCTGACACCCCAAGAGTTGAAGAAGACAAAGTGCATACAGAGGACTTGCGTCCATGCCTGGAGTCCTCCGTCCGGAGGGGGTGGCAGCTCGCTGCCTTCTGGGTCGGGGCCTGGGTTTGGGCCTGGCGGACGAGTGAGGGCTCGAAGTGGCTTCTCGGTCCAGTTCATTCTAACCCAAAGAAAGAGAGATTACTCTATAGTAAGGCCGTTCAATGCATTCAGGCTGGAAACACGTAAGGAAGAAGGGTTCAGAAGGTGGGCTCGGGTGAAGACACCCCCATTTGCTGCACAAGTCCAGTCAACCGTGGCTAGAGACGCAGGATGACAAATTTGATTACTGATCAATCCCAGCATCGGCACGTAAACCGACTCCCGAGGGTATTTTCAGTCGATCACTGCCCATATAGGCTGCCTTCTGTTTGAGCATGAGCAATCCATACCTAAGCTTACTGCAGGTTACCATACCGTACCATGCGTGGTGGGGCGGGGCTTGCTTACCAATCTAAGTCTGCAGCACCTGGTCGCAGTAACACTGATCTCGACGATGGTGGTGCTTTCACCATTTCCTCGTCCATGAATGGACTCATTTGCTAGGTGGAGTTGTTGCTTGGTGATGGTTGAATAGTCTGAGGCAGACTGCCACGTGACTCGTCACGCCTTCCATCCACTTCACTTTCTCATCACTTTCCTCAACCACACAAACATCTTGCACCACCGCTTCGCCCTCCTGCCTCTTTGCAGTATGCATGCACGTGTGTCAAGTCTTGACTTGAGTCTTAAGCATTGTCTTTGGCAGCCGCTTCCTGGTTGCGATATATTTCTGTTTCCCCATTTGGGATAGTATGTGAGTATGGTTGTAAAAGTCACAAAATAACCAGACTCAATACTAAAGGATATTTGTGTATTCTTGCAGCGTGGGTTCCCTAAGCTTGCAACCAAGGTATGGCACCTTATTTTACTTGCTTGAAGACTTATTGCTGATTTTTGATCCCCTAGGAACACCTAAACTTGATGTCCTCCCTGTTCCCCCCGTTCTCCAAGCCTTAAATTGAGATTTTGATCTACTGTACCTTGACATTGAAGTAAATTAACTCCTTTTTTTATCTATTTTAACCTCCTTGCTTGGTTATTAAGATTTCTAAAGGGAACCGGAGTTAGGCTTGCGGTGGGATGAGCTATTGGCCGGCATTTTGGCCGGCTGGACAGGTTGATAATGCGGGTGGCTTATGCGACTTTGACTTGTTACTTTAGTTGTGATTTATTACTGAATCTTCCCAACAGTCACATATGTAGCTCTTCTGCGTCTATATAGGTGGAATGTAAGGTAATAGGAGTAGCGAGATGCTCTTCTGTATTGAGGTATCCCCGTTCTACAGCTTCTGCCTGGAGATGTGATTTGACAATGACCCGCAGAATTTTTGAGGAACTTGTCGACTCAATCGCGGAGAATGGAGAGATTCTGAAGCAGCAAGTGTGTTGTGAAACTAACAGTTTGCTGGGAAGCTGCCTAGCTGATCTATGTCGGATGGACGAAGAGACCTCTAAGGCGCGTCTGGCTGTCATCGACGCATCGAAGCGGCTGATCCGTCTGGTGACTGGGCCCTATGATCTGTTTTATGATATGATGTCCGAGGTAGCTACAGAGATTATCATCAAGAAACACCTGTCAGAACTCTCAGACGCTAACGCACTACATTCGACAGGTTTTCCAGGTCGGCGTGATCTGTGTACTGATGAACTTCGGTATTTCTTAACTGATCCCTCTTTACGAGCCACTGGCTGCGATCGTCCTTGAACTCCTCTCTGGTCTTGGAAGGGACCCCCTCCGCCGTCTAATTTGATATACGGTAAGCTACGGCTTTCTGCAGGAGGTTGAGCCTGAGATGTTCGGTCATACCCCGCTGTTGGTGCTCTGTGTGTATGATCCTGTTGCCACGCGCAGCTGCATGTGGAACCTGAATATTATCTTCCCTGTTGCCAGTAAGATCTACGAAGGGCTTAAGGTTGATCCTACTGCTAGCGACAACACGCGCTGCGCCGCCAGTGTGGCCTATGCTTTCCGGGAGAAGCAAATCACTAATATCTGGGACTATTATTGATTGTACCTGAAGCTGGAGCTGGGGTTTCAGGACTATGTGAAGGCGACGACGCGGAGTGTATACTACTCATCCCTGCACACCGTGCGGGGATTTAACTGGTCGAGTATACAGACCGTGGTTGATGTAAGAAGTGAAGTCATCTCCGGCTCTTAGATCTAAATACGCTAATGACGATCCTCAGATTGGCGGCTCCTCAGGCCACGTGAGCATGGCCCTCGCAGAAGCACACCCCCACCTCCACTGCATTGTCGAAGACCTGCCCGACGTAATCAGCGGGGGCCGAGAGACGCTGCCCCCGACCTACGCGGACAAGATCGAGTACCTCGCCCACAGCTTCTTCGAGCCCCAGCCAGTTGCGACGGCGGACTGCTTCCTTTTACGGTTCATCCTGCACAACTGGTCGGATGAGGACGTCTGTCGTATCATCGCAAATCTATCGCAAATCTATCGCTCGCTCTGCGGCCCGGCGTGTGGGTGGTCATTGCGGACATCGTCGTCCCGGAATTGGGATCGTCCTCTGGACAGGTAGAAGCGATCGTGCGGTACATGGACTGCCGGATGCTGGCGCTGTTCGGGGGTCACGAGCGGACCAAGAATGATATCGTCGCGCTGGTGCAAGGGGTGGATAGGCGGCTGGTGTGGGAGTCCTGCACGCAGCCGGAGGGGAGTGTGGCAAGCTTCCTGGCACTTCAGTGTATCTGAGCTATACTTATCCTCGTAGCTGGTAGGTGATATAAACATGGAGCTTAACGTTGATAATTGTAT
Source organism: Aspergillus japonicus CBS 114.51 (assembly GCF_003184785.1). NCBI lineage: Eukaryota > Fungi > Ascomycota > Eurotiomycetes > Eurotiales > Aspergillaceae > Aspergillus > Aspergillus japonicus. Next base: position 80,411 of record NW_020291692.1, read on the forward strand.
GAGTGCTTTTTTCTTTTACGGTTGTCGTAGAGCGGGATGCGAATTCCTTGTAGATTGTTTGGCCGTTGGGGTTCTCCGTCCCCAGAAGAATTATCATCACTTACGCCATGCTGAACGTGAGACAATGGCATCAGAGCTTGTGAACTACGGTCATCTAAGATATGATGTTGGAGAAAGTTGAAGCTGTCGGCGTTCCTGAGTAACCCAGCCACGTGATCCAAGGCGATTCAGCAAGCGAGCTGCCCACCTTGAGAACTCAGATAGTTCAACCACAATGAATTCAAAAACTCGTTCGATATAACCTAGCCCTGAGTCCTCCTATCATCTGCAAAGACTTTGATAATGTCGATATTTGAAAGACCCGTTCACGTGGTATGTAGTCATGCATCTCTCATGTTGTGGTCGAAGATTGACCTTGCTGTTTCTTCTTGTAGCGCGGCGCAACACTCAAACCGCTTTTGAGATAAGCTTATCGAGACAAAGCAAACACAAGAGAGAATAGAGTTGATTTAGTGAGTTGAAAAGGACCTATATATATGAAAGGATTAGTTGTGATAGTCAAGAACCCCAGATGATCGTCATGTTCTCAACTCAAAGAACCAGTAAGATCAGCAGCACAGATGATAACCTCCTGCATCGCAGGCTATTCCGCCGGATCCCTGTATTTGGCATTCAGGACGTTGCCGATCTTCAGCAGCTCCTCGCGCCAGTGAGCCGAATTCACCCTCGCAATAGCCGCCGGGTCCTTGTTGGGCCAGTCGGAGTCATAGTCCAGGTCCTCGCCCAGAGTCAATGTTCCCGTCCAGAAGGGTTCACCCAGATCGTTCAACAGTCCGGGGCCTTGAGCGTCGCTGGCCTTGGGGTCCCTCCAGACGTGAACCTTGAACTGTCTGCCACGACGGAAAAAGAAGTCGTCGGGCGAAGCTGCTGTTGCGGACACCTTTCCGGACACGGGCTGCATGGCGACTTCCGGGTGGTCGGCCAAGGCGAGGATCAATCCGTTGGCGAGGTCGTCGGCGCTGATGCTATCTTCCACCCCGTTATCGGCGGACAGAGAGACGTCGGCGGCGGAGAGGGCGATGTTCGGCGCTCGAACCAGCACGTGGGAGATGTGCATGTGCTCGGGCGTACCGTAGAGGTAGAACGGAGTGTTGGTGTCCGGGTATTTCGGGTCTCGGTTCACCACGTTCAACGGCCGGCTCTTGATGATGTCGTTCTCTGCGATGGTCACCTCTCCCTGGGCCAAGGAGTCCACAGTACTGGCAGATGGTATTAGTGGTCATTCAGAGGCCAAGAGGCATAGGGAAGAAACTTACATCTCGGGGTTCTCGTGGGTGCGAAGATATTCGGCCTTGTTGTAGATCGCTGCGGTGAACGTCAAAGCCGCGTTGGGAAGGTCTTGGATGCCTTGCTGAAGATTGATTTTGTCTTGCGTGACTAAGAGAAGAGAAGCTTCCGGATTTTGGCTCTTGTAGGCACGATACGTTTCTTCGAGGTCGGGGCTGAGTGCTGCGCGGACAATGAGCTGCTGCCGGAGAGTCGCAGTGTGGAACGAGGTTTGCAAGACCAGGAAGGTCTTTCCGGTCTCCTCCATTCCTTGCAGGAGGAATTGGGCCTTGTGTGCCGTTGGATCATTGCGTGTCCGGACTCCTTTGACTTCTTCATTGACGACCTTCTCGAATTCGTCCCAGAGCTTGCCGATAAAGTAGTGCTTGGTGGGGAATGGGCTCATGACCACGTTGCGCAGGACGAACAGGTCTGCATCGACCGCATTGAGCCCCAGTCTGCTCATGAAGATCTTTGCGCACGCGCCATAGTGCTTGGGCTCGAACTTGGTCGAGGTCAAGTAGACGGGGATCTTGGTTGGGTCGGTGTCCACGCCCGTGATGGACAGCCGGTCAACGACCCTCTTCATCAGGTAATTGGCTTCCTCAATGTCGGTGTTCAGGGTTGTCCTCTCTTCGTCGACATAGAAGTTGAGGGCAAAGGCGTTAATGTTGGTGTCAGAGCCTAATTGACGGAGCAGATTCATTGCGACAGGGTCCTGCAGGAGGGCCTCGTTCTGCTGTCCCAGGATGCGCGTTCTGATTATATCCCGGCAATCTTCAACCTTTTGAGAATTGAAGGCGTATCCCTCCTTCTCTTTGGGCAATTTGTTAAAAGGAACGCAGATGAAGTCCTTTCTGTTCCCTTCGCGGAAATCACTGTGGACCGCATACCGCACAGACAGCTGTCAGAGTGTCAGCACAGAGAATCAATTATATTACTTCACGAGTGACCTACCCTCGAACTGGTGAAAGATGCTTGACCAAGCAGCTTTCCGTATCCGTCGGGATCCAGACCAATTGTCTGATTCGAAAGCCAAGTTGACATGGCGGCAGCTCCGGGCTTACTTCCCTCAACTCCATAAACCCCGATGTTCTCCGACGATCCCTGCGACAGGTAGGGACTGGACCAAGTCACCAGGTACCGCATCCGACCGTCTCTGTACACCAGGCTACCGGCCGGGTATGGGATGTAACCAGCCTTATGAGGATCCACGGTGATTGAGTCCGCATGCCGAAGAGCCAACAGATCAGTTTCCGTCTCCTTTCGCAGAGTCAGTGCTGGCACAGCACCTCTGTCGGCACCGCCTCTTTCAGGACCCCTGAGCCCTCGGTGCAGCATGGTGGCAAAGTAACCTCCCCAGGCAGCATCAGCATGAACAAGGAAAGAAAGACCTTTCTTCTGCATCTCTCGAATTTTCACAATCTCGGAAAGCCGGTCGACTGCACCTTCTTCGGTGGACCCAATCACGGCCACAACCGCATACACAGGAATTTTGTTTTCAAGGCACTCGTTCAGTGTAGCCCTCAATTGCGCAAGGTCAATGTGAGCATCGTCGTCGACCTCGATCTCCAAAAGATTGCTGGAACCCAGCCCGGCAATTGCTAGACACGTTAGCTGTGCGCTCTCTTCGGTGCCGGACATGTTGGCAGATCGAAAAAGTTACATACCAAGACCCTTTGGCCAGGAGTAATGGTTAGTCTTTGACACAATAAATTTCATCGCCTTGAGACTCCTATAGAACTGGTGGATCTCGTCGGCCTCCTCGTGCATTAGACCAGCTGACTGGATGTTATACGGGTCCAATGCATCCTTGAGGAAGTCACTGGAAATGCCAAACTGTTCGTACAGCTGGTCCGGCAGATCAAGGACAGTCTTGGGCTTTAGATTGAGAAGATCCCAGGTTTGCAAATTGACAAATTTCTTATATCCGTCCTTGCAGGTTTCCACCATGAATTTATTCGAGATGAACTTGAGCTTTCCCTTTGTGATGGCTTGATGAAGGGCCAAAGGGTAGAACTTCAGGTTTCGCGCTGGTCATGTCTCAGTGCTTGGTTCTGAAGAATTGAGAAAGGGTACACAGCACATACCAACCCAAATGGATTCCAGATTGGCGACGGTGCCATCGCAGGTAATATGGCCCCACGACATTGGCTCATTCTGTCTGTCTTCATTGCGATCAACAGAGAGGGGGGTTCGGTATCCGAACAACTCGCCAAGCTGCTGCCCAACCAACAGTTCCGCGACCGTGGTCATGGGACTGGCTTCGAGAGCGACGTTGTTGGGATTGTACAACATCGTCATGAAGTATCCCAGCAAGGAAGGCATGGTCAAGTCAGTGCACATGTGAGCTTCATAACGGGGAGACCAGAAAGGCACCGAGTGCTCTCCCAGGAGCTGGGCAACTTTTCGAACGACATCCCCGAAGTTGTCCCTGACTTTGCGGAACTCCGCCGATCGTCGGACGTCCTTGGTGATAAATTTCTGATTCTTTCAGGGATTAGTCGGGCCGACACAGCAGAAGGGAAGGGGACGGAGTTACATTATCCTCGGGGTAATAATCGAGCCTGGTTTCAAGGAGTTCATCCAGAATCGCGTTGATGTTTGCTCGGAAATCAGGCATATTTGCCGCCCGTGGGCCGATGAAATAGTTGTTGATCACATTTTGGTTGGTGATCTGGTCTTCGCCGCGCTCAGCATGAGCGGGGGCAGGAGGTACGGCAGCCATGATAGATGAGCTTCTTTCCTATCCAGACTTTGATCTTGAGTAGAAGATGAACAACGGAAGGAAGACTGGATCTGATGGGGCTTTTATATCGCCATCCGATCTTTGACAGATCTGCTCGCCTCGTGTTGACTATCGGGTTCATCCTTGTCTGCTATGACTCGACGTGCATCCGACTTGACACCTCGTTGGTCTCTGCACTTCAGCCAGCTCATCGTGACCTAAGGATCCGCAGAATCTAGTCATTATGTTCGAGATTGCAGTGGAATCACGCCTGGTGTGGAGGTTTGCCGATCATGTTCCCCTCCTGCAGCATCCCGGATCTCACCTCCTTACCTTCCTCATCACAGCCCTAATGCTACATGCCCCATCTCGATAGCTAGAGCTGTGTACTACTACACAATCGAATCGCACCATCTATCACATTCCTCACGTATGAAACTCATTTCCTCACTATTGACGTCACAAAAGTATTTTTGCCTACTAGCATACTTGAGCTGATACAAGCGTGGATGCTTTACAAAAAGCAAGGCAGAGCACTGTGGCTAGCTGACAGACCAATGATCTTTACCCGATACGTCTAGCGATGCATACGCAAACGCCCCCGCACCAGGCTTACTACATAGTATTGTCCAGTACGAGTACATCTTCGTGGATGGTTCGTCGATCCATGATGGTTCCAATTTGCCATCCGACGCGCCGAGGATTTATTCGTTTTTGGGCATGTCATCGTCAAAGGGGGGATGGGGAGTTGTTGTTCTCTACCGGATCTAGCGGGGTGGAGATCTGCAGGTCTTTTTCAGCTCACCCCACCTCTATCCACCAGATTTCACTATGATAGGTCACATAGCTAGAGCCTGTGCAGGACCCCTCTATTTAGCTCTTCAGCTCAGCTTCTACGGAGTATGTGCACATCATATCGCAGATGATGTTTCCTCGAGCTGCAAGGCTAACCGCTCACTTTACCCCACTTGCCATAGTCTGTCTGATCGCCGGGAACTGCCCAGTTATTGTGTTCTTCTCATCCTCCTTACAAGCTTGCCAACCCATAATTACTATACTCCATATACCGCTCGAAACTCTCCGAGTTCTGCACCCTGTCCCGGGACGCGCCACATCCCGCCTGCTCCCCAAACTACAAATGTATGCAAGGTTGCCTCTCTCCGCCCATGATACTCTACACCCCGCCATCGCGGTCGGCTGAATATACTACGTAATGGATCAACGAATGACCACTTTGTGCACTTGGCGAGGGGAATTGCGGCAAGAGCTGAAATCTCAGGCTAACCACGAACCTCCAAAAACCTCGTAAGATGCGGCGTTGTTGCCTGGCAAGCCTACCGCTGATACTCAGCGATCAACTGGTTTAGGATATTTGTAGCCCGCTACCCAGTGGCCGGGGTTAGCGACCTTGCCGGCCATCCACTTTTCGTGATCGGACTGTGAATCCTTCATTCCCGATCTTAGAGGGCCATGCGTCCTCTCCGAACTGGGCCATACACTTGAGGGAGAACTTTGAACAGCAGCAGAAGGTGAGTTTGCGGCAGTAGGTTCCCGCTTTGCGCATTGAACGGATGAGGCAATCTTCATTCCTTACCCTTACCTAGATCAGATGCGCTAATGCCCGACTTTCTGATATATGCAGCGATTCCCGACGGTTTGAAACAGAATATGATCCGGAATTGGGTGCATCATTGGTGTGTTTATGGGACGTCCTCGGAATATATGCAGATTCTGGATTCCTGTGATTTGGTTTGTGACTACCATATCAGACATCTATATTTAGCAAGGCTTAACACATTGCGGAGTATTTAGGGGTCAACATTCCTTCGATACGAACAACAACCGCTGCACGTCTACCTTCATGTTAATTCCTCACTACCTACGGGTGTCCCTTTCTCCAACCCGCGTGATTGAGTTTGACATACGTTAGGAACCATGGAGAGATACTGGAGTGAAGTCCCGAGCGGAAGTGTCATTATATGCAGGAGCGCCTAGTCTTCGGGCATGGGTAGCCTGGCACGAGTGGAGAGATATGCCAGAGCGCCCAGGTACCGGTGACACTGTTAAAGATTTCGGAAAAATCGTTGAATTTATGCTGATAGTATTATAAGACTAATCTTCTCTAGTAAAGACGACCAAGAGGTCTCTCCAAATTACGTGCCAGATTTACTCTGGATTTATCGACATATTGGGTATAACTGATTATGAGCCGTCAGCAAGATAGTAGAATGCCCCAACCTTCTATCGTCAGTCTGATCAATTATTCCATTGAAGAATAAAAGACACTGCTCCCAACAACAGACCCTCGGATTCATCCTTCGCCAATATATAAGCTCCCAGTTCTGTGGTTTGATGAATAACGGATGAAGCGATCCGAACGCTCACAGCAGGCACTTGTTTGTTTGCGATGTTTGCACTTCGATCAGGTGATCCCATCAAAGAGGAATGCCAGTCCCTGGCGTCAAATACCAGCAGACTGAGGCCATTATCTCCTGCAGAGAAATAAATGAACCAAGTGTGCGTCAATGCAAGCTCCCCTGCAGCTATCCCACACTAGCAGCTGGAGACCCCGCCTCGCAATGGCGCGATCCACCGGACTCCGGCCTCGCTCCGACGCGCCAAGATAACTGCCTGCTGCTGTCTCAGTTGCTCAATTGGAGTCCCAAAGAATGGTGAGGTATTCGGACGGACAAAGTCTATCGTTCTCGCAATCTAGCAGGCTTCCTGATTGTCTCTCAAAAAGAGTCGTCTGCGATGCCCGAGGAAAGATGACAGAACCGAGCCGAGGGAGCCAAGTGGGCGAAGATAATCAATCACTGATAAGCAAGCGGAAAGGAAGCTTAGATCCGGCTTGGCACTCGGCAAGGAGTATGACGAATCTGCAGAACGAGAGTCGAGGTGGGTTGGTTCCTGCATCACACCTCATTTACTGTGCACGCCATCCCCGGCGTTGCACCGCTCCCCGTCGGAGCAATCAATCCACCCGCGATGGCCTCATCGCTAGAGAAAAAAGTCTTATAATAGGCGACGGCCCCGTTGCTTCCTGTCTGCTCCTCGCTCTTCCCCCCCAGTGTTCATTTCCCGTGCTGGATCTCCCCTCATCATGGTCGCTTTCTCGCGCATCTCTACCGGCCTGTTGGCCGTGGCTGCCCCTGCTCTAGGCAATGTGGTGCTGGAGAAGATCCAGGCCGTGCCCAGCAGCTGGTCGCTGGTCGAGGAAGCCGACACCAGCTCGAACATCACTCTTTCCGTTGCCTTGACGCGTCAGAACTTGGATCAGCTTGAATCCAAGCTGCTGTCCGTGTCCACCCCTGGGCAAAGCACCTACGGGCAGTACCTCGATGCCGACGAAGTCAATGCCCAGTTCCCTCTGGCCGATCACTCGACTGTCATCTCCTGGCTCACCGAGGCGGGCGTCACCGACATCTCCCACCAGGGCGGATTGATCAGCTTTGCCACCACCGTCGGGACAGCCAACAAGCTGCTCAACACCACCTTCTCTGTCTACGAGAAGGCCGGCACTCAGAAGGTGCGTACCACCCAGTACTCGGTGCCCGACAGCTTGAGCGGGTCGATCGACCTGATCGCTCCCACCGTCTTCTTCGGTAAGACGCGCGCCGAACGCGCCGCCGCCTTCCAGGCCGTGAAGGTGGCCAGAAGGTCCAGCAGCGCCAGCCAGTACATCACCCCCACCTTGCTGAAGCAGCAGTACAACATCGACTACACTCCCAAGGCTTCTTCCGGCAGTCGCATTGGCTTCGGAAGCTTCTTGGGCGAGTCCGCCCTGTACTCGGACCTCGACCTCTTCACCGAGCGCTTCGGCATTCCGCAGCAGAACTTCACCGTGGAGCTGATCAACGGTGGGGTCAACAACCAAGAGGAGGACGGGGGTGAAGCCGACCTGGATGTGCAGAACATCGTTGGCCTGTCGCATCCCCTGCCTGTAGTCGAGTTCATCACTGCTGGATCTCCGTATGTCGTCCCCAGTGAATCGGGTCTAAAAGTAAAAGCTAACGAGACGGCAGTCCATTCATTCCCAACGTACTGGAAACCACGGACACCAACGAGCCCTATGTGGAGTACTATGAGTACCTGCTGAACAAGACCAACGACGAGCTGCCGCAGGTTATCACCAACTCTTACGGTGACGATGAGGATGTACGTTCGCTGAGCCCGCTGCAAATGCTCTGACTGACCCCCTATAGACTGTCCCATATGCCTATGCCACGCGCGTCTGCAACCTCATCGGTCTGATCGGCCTGCGCGGTATCTCGGTCTTGGAGTCCTCTGGTGATTCTGGTAAGTTTCTTGCGTTCAGCCGCTCCAATCACCGGCTAACAATTTCCAGGCGTTGGTGAGGCCTGTCTCTCGAACGACGGAACCGACACCGTCCAATTCACTCCCGAGTTCCCTGGCACCTGCCCCTACATCACTGCCGTGGGTGGTACTCAGGACATCCCCGAGATCGCCTGGGTGGACAGCAGCGGCGGCTTCAGCAACTACTTTGCACGTCCGTCCTACCAAGCTGACCAGGTCGAGACTTACCTGGACAAGCACATCTCCACGGCGGTTAAGGAGTACTACACTCCGTATGTCAACTTCACTGGACGCGCGTTCCCGGACATTGCCGCCTATGGTGGTTCGCCATAGTAAGCTCCACTCCATGACTTTTTGACATGCCGAAAATAGATCTGACGGGTAAATTAGCTATGAAACCTATGTGAACGGTGAACTGGAGCTTATCGGCGGTACTTCGGGCGCCAGCCCTGTCGTTGCTGCCATCATTGCGCTGCTCAACGACGCTCGTCTGCGCGCGGGCAAGACGTCCCTGGGCTTCTTAAACCCTTGGCTGTATTCCAGTGGATACAAGAGCTTGAATGATATCACCTCAGGTACGGCAGGTGGATGTGATGGCAGCTCGGCCGGGGCGGGCTACATCCCGTGGGCCAGCTGGAATGCCACGGCGGGCTGGGATCCGACCACCGGTTTGGGAACTCCTGATTTCGCCAAGCTCAAGGCGGCCGTGTTGGCTTTGTAAGGGGTGGTTAATGACTATGTATGTACTGAGTGATCAGGTCGCTTGGCGGCAGTATATGTTTGAGACAAGTAATGGTCAATGCATGAAATGTTCCTCAATTTTCTGTTTCGGCGGAGGTGTTAGTGAGCGCGACTGGAAGGACAATTGACCACGGACCAGCAATAACAGGCAATGTCTCAGTGACAGAGCAGCGTTTAATTTCAGTGTCGAGTTGTCAGGGTCGAGACTGAGACCCTTTGGATTAAGGTGAAACGGAGAGCCAGAGTGCGGGTGTTTCAGCACACGCCCGTCAATCTAACCCTGACACCCGCTCCACTTTCCATCCTCTCCACCGCAACCAGGACCGTGATGATAAAAAGACTCCTCAGCCCACAACACATTCTCCAAACCAACTGTGCCGGTCACAACTTCTATTCTCTTCCTTTTCTTCGTCACTCCTTCGCCCTTCACTCACTATGAAGTCTTTCGTTTCCCTTCTCGTTTTCCCTGCTTCCTCGCTGGCTGGAACCGTGCTGTGGAGCGGCATTTTCAACTCTTCAGCTACCGTCGAGGACTTTGATGATTGTAATTTAACCTTCTCCCCGGCCGCGATGAGCCCGAGCTGACAAGATAGGGTCGTGGTCCAACCAGATTGAACCATGGCAATGGTACATTCATGGCACTGGCAACACGTCGGATTACCTGGGTCTCTCCACGGACTTCAAGAACCCTGCCGATACTAGCGACGCCCAGGGTCTGCGCATCAGCATTGTATGCCACTGCCCCCTCTGGGGATCGGGATTGAGCAGGCTAACTCATTTCACCGTCTAGGACGGCACCTCTTACTGGGAAGGCCAAACGATGGAGCGCTCCGAACTGATCCCCCAGACCAAGGCCGACCTCGGCTCCGGCCACCTCTACTACCACTTCTCCCTGTCGACCAAGACGACCAACGCCCCCGACGCCTCGTTCGAGCACCAGATCGCCTTCTTCGAGAGCCACTTCACCGAGCTGCAGTACGGTCTGGCGTCGGACGCCTCGGGGTCCTCCGACAACACGCTCCGCTGGAACGCCGGCGGCAACACCCACTGGTCGGTGCAGCTGGAGGCCGGCAATTGGTACAACTTTGCCTATGATATCGACTTCGACGCACAGACGGTGGGTCTGTGGGCGTCCAACGGCTCCGACCCCTTGACTGAGGTTGTGTCGCCTGTCAGCGCGTCCGCCTCGTCCAACTCGGCCGACTGGCACATCGGCGAGCTGCGTCTGCCTGGAAGCGGAGCCTCGAACGATGCGGCGGAGGATTGGTTCTGGTCTGGCATCTATATCGAGGAGTCGCCGATCACGAAGGAGATTGGGTCGGGTAGCCCTTCGAGCTCGAGCTCGGACTCTAGCTCTAGCTCCAGCTCGGCGAAGACATCTAGCTCTGTCAGCTCTTCGACCTCCTCCGCTCCCCAGTCCACCGCCAAGGCTACCTCAAGCACTGCCGCCTCGATCACTACCTCTGCTGCTCAAACAGTTGCAACCGCTGAGCCCGCCGTTGTCTCATCCGCAGCCACCAGCTCCGTCTCCACCGCTGCTGCGGTTGTGGCCTCGGCCGTTGCTTCCTCAGTGACCACAGAGGTGGCAGTGGAGGCTGCGACGACGGCCACGGCTGCCTCAGTGGCGCTGGCTACTCCCACCACCCCCACTGAGATTCTGGATGATATTCGCGCTATCTTCGGTGCTCTGGTCTCGCGGTCCAGTGGCGTGCATGCTCGGGACTTTGCCCGTCGTGCCTAATTTCTGCTGATGCCTTAGCTCCTGGTGGGTGGTTATTGGACTGAGGGGACTGAGTGCGGGTGTGTTGCGGGAGGCTATAACTTGGGTTCTTAATTCCTTACTCAATTCAGTGTATGATCTTTGTTTTTCGACTGCTTGACGGAGTACAAAGAATAAAATCACCTCGTATGAAGTAACACCCGCCTTTATGCAATCATTGCCATTTTAACAACACTTGCAGGTATTGTATCGTGCGGTGGTAGGTTCCTAGCCATGTGAAGTTGAAATCATTCACGAGTAAGGATCATGTCAAAGAAAGGAGCCAACGAGTCTTTCTATATCGAGTGCTAGAGATAACCCTTGAGTCTCAGTGAAGAAAAAGTGATGAAGGGGGCGAAAGGTTCCTCCTTTGCTCTTGCGAATGCTAGCCTGATATCTTGAGATGGACGGGATTCCGCTGTGGCCTGAGAAAAAAGGCAACATAGTCAGGCAAACACGGCAACAGCCGCCCGCGACCATGCAAACCGGGCAAACACTGGGAGGTGCAAACAGAACAAACGTCATGGATGGCCGCCTCACTCTGGCTCTCGTCCATTTGCATCCTTTCTTACTTCCCCCTTCCCCTCTGGTGTTGTGTACATACTACTACTACATTTGATATACATCATACGAAACAATATGGTTCCTCTGCCTGCCTAATACCAATAGCATTACCCCTTCTACTAGTCAACTCCACCTCTCTTTACGAATAGCTATCACACCCCGGATCCCGCAGGAATCGATTCCCCGCGCGAGGCTGAGCAACGCTGGCCAGTCCGACTCCTCTAGTATACAGCCTCGTTGTTGACCTGCTCCCAGCCATGCAAATTTGTGCCCAAAGCATAATACCCGGGCTCGATTAGATCCGCCAGATGCCGTTATTGGCCTGCAGGCAAGAACTGGCCGCCTCAGAAGCGTCTGTCATGCCTGGTGCATAGGCCTCTGAGCAAGTAGTATATGTCTTCGTTCCCCCGTACTCGGCGACACATCTGTTCGACGTTTCTCAAGATTTTTCGCACTTTCGTCCCTTCGCCTTCCTGCACTTTGATGTGTTCTACCATCTCGTCGCAAGTTGTTCTTGAACTATTGCTTTCTTCCTTTTCTCATCTTTTTTTTGTTGTGGAGAATCTGTTACTTTCAAGGCAAGCATCCCCCGGCTCCAACGTCTTTGCTTCGTCTTTGCATATCCCCATTTCTATTGTCTGGTGAGAAGCACGGTTCGATCGAGATTGTGGATATGTTGTATCGGTCTCTTGTCGGACTACTCACGACGATGGCACTGCACTCTTCACGGCTGACGGTGGCCTGCACTCGTCTGGAACATCGCCCCATTGGATGTCGACCCAAGACAAGCTGGATATTGGACACAAGCATCGCTTAATGTTGCATGCTATCTTTTCACTGGGAAGTTCTCTCATCAACCCACATGGCCGTCAAGGAGCCACACTAGCCTGTGTGACTGGACTCAAGCATTGCTTTATGTTGCATGCTATCAATCTACCGCGGACTTCTATGATCAATCCACAAGGCCTGCAAGGAGCTATACTACCCAATGTGACTGGACCCAAGCATTGCTTATTTTTGCATGCTACCTATCTACGGAGGACTTTCATGATCGACCCACGAGGCCACAGAGGAGCCATACAAACCAGTGTGAGACCCGGATGCCAGCATAGCCTCATGCATGCTAGGAGTCTATGATCAGACCTATACTACCAGACCACATATGAACACTTCAAATCATTACCCTAGCCACAGGGTGGACTATCTTGGATTCCACATTTTGATTTGTCTCCCAGAGGATGCCCACAAAGGATATGCCACCGGAACCTTGGATTGGGGATCTTTTTGCCTTTGCAAACTAGCATCCGCAGTCACGGCTTAGACATGGATTTTCGGACCATATATTTATCTCGGAGATGTCCATACAATCCTGTATGAGACCGGACCCTTTCTTGCCAACTATGCAAGAGAGTGTCGTCCCGAAGCACTGTCAATATGTCCCATGTAGCACTGAGCGTAGTGGTCCTCGCTGGCGAGGATGTTTGTTGAAAGCTATGATTGGCAATGCTGACCGGCGAAGCTAGGCACGCTGCTCTCATTGCCAGCACAAAGCCCTAAGGCTTTAGCCTTATCTTGAGTCTCAGTGACAAACGTCGAACGCCACCACGCGTTGCTGATCCTGCACTTGCTTTTAAACAGGATCGATAACAAAGAGTCATCAGCCATGTTTCGAACCTCGAGCGCCACATCACCCACAGCCACCCTGGCCATAGCCGAACATGGCATGTCTGCTCAGGCTTCGTCCACTCGCTCCCTGCAGCAGTCGCAGTCATCCGGTCATGCTCAGGACGCATCAAGACCGTTTCTAGCAACTGGGCTTGAGGAGCCTGGACCCAGAGTGAATATTTCAACTCCACCAAAATCATCGTATGGTATCACCACTATTAGTGACCCACTTGAAGCACTTGCGGACATCGTCTTCGTCCACGGAATGATGGGCTCCTCGCACCGGACCTGGTACCACGAGAAGGGCAAGACCTACTGGCCAAAAGACCTACTGAGCGTGGACCTCCCTCAGGCACGCATCATGGCTTTCGGATACGACGTCAACGTGTGGCATCCCTGGAACCAGGTCTCTCAGGAATGGATTACCGGGTACGCGACCGATCTTCTAGGCAGTCTGTCCGATCGCAGAGCCACCCTTGCCTTGGTACGTAACGCTCACATCGGCCGGATTGGTCCCTCTTCCCATCCAATGCACGTTCCCATGACAAAGCAGCTCGCTAATTGCGAGGAGCCAAAAGCGAACCCGTCCCCTGGTCTTCATCGCTCACAGCCTAGGAGGCTTAGTCGTTCAAAAAGCCTTGACCATGGCCCGCGAGAGCCGCAACTCCGACTGGCACCTCCGCTGCCTCGAGACCTATACCATCGGGTTATTATTCCTCGGGACCCCACATCGGGGAGCTTCACTCGCTACATGGGGTGAACGTCTGGCTCGGGTGTTGAACATTGTCAAACCTGTCAACAGCCAGATCCTGGGGCTTCTAGAACCGCGCTCGAGGGAGCTACTGGAGATGCGACGGTCCTTCCACAACTTACTAGAGAGACGCAAAGAAGAAGGGGCCCGCGTCCGGATTGTATGCTTCTATGAAACGATCCCGACGTTCAAGTCGTGCGTGGTCTCTGAGGAATCGGCCACCATCGACGGTGAGGCCAACTTTCCCATCTCCGCTAACCATATGGTATGCTTACAACTTTCGTCACTTCACCGTCTTAATCCTCTCACTTGAGAAGTATTGCTAATTTGACAACGGACAGGACATGGCAAAGTTCACCGGTGCCGAGGACAGCGGATATCGGGGCATCCTTCGGGAATTACGGCAGATCGTCCTCCGTGAGAGAGACCTGGGATACCTCTGCCCGACCTGTGAGAGACGCTGGCGGGCTGATCTCACCCCTGGTGCGCTATACTTTTGTCCGTTCTGTGGGCAGCATCGCTCAGATTGGGACTTGTAGGTTTACGATGATTTCTTTGGATACTAATTCTTCATTTCAGCCAGTCGATTACTCCTAAGCGTAGTCTCTCTTTGAAATTTGCATGATACCTCAGCCTTTCCAAATGACTTCCTTTGCGGAGATTCCAGATTCTATCATACTTAGCCTCTTTTTCCTCTGACCAAGAGCTCAATGAGGCCCTACTTTACCTACACTGTCAATTGACCTTGTCAGTGAAGTCACAGATGAGCGAGATACGGATTGATGATGAAAGAGGCAGTGGGTTTACCTTCAAATTGTGCAGCGAATGGGGTAAGATAAGATCACTTAAGCTTGTATCAAGCATCCGATACCACGCTTCCAATTTTTACCAAACCCTATACCAACGTTTCTCCTTGGCGACTATCCTCCTGTATGCGATATGTATGTGTACGAAGTCGAGGTGATCGACTACGGGCAACGAGGGAGGCTTCGACCGCTTATTTGAACACGTCTTTATCGAAGAAACGCTTGTGTCTCAAGCAAATGTCTATGAAAATAAGAGTGAGCAATTGCTTGAAATCAGGCGTGAATGCCATACTACGCCGGGTGTCGGATGAACTCACATTTGAGCTGCCCCTTAACTGCCCTGACTGCGTTGCTCCCGCTGGTAATTGCCTCGTCCGCCTGTTGAATATGCCCATTGATTGATCGAAGGGTGTGGTAAACGCTCTGGTAGGTGGCTAATACGTGGAGCCGCCCCTTTGCGGCCCTGTTCCAGCGAGGAGAAGAATCGGTCAGTGAGAAACCACAAAATATGAAGGCCACGAAGACATAAAATACCTGATAGCGGCATCGGCCCACTCTACCGCCGCTCTTGCCCTGTCCAGGTGATCCTCTGGGTGCGCGTTTTTGCGAGGTTTCTCTAGGAGGCGCATGTACACTGCCTTCTTGTCCGCGAACTCATGACACGCATCCTTGTACTCGTCATACTCAGCCTGGAGCTCCGGCGGAGGCTCAAAGCGTATATAGGAGTCCGGGTCCAAGCCGGCCACCCATTCCTTCAAAGACTCAACCACCAATCTCCCTTTGTGGATATCGTGTTCAAACTGTTTCACAATATCGTCGATAGGAGCGAGTCTCTTGACTGTCCACTCGAAGGCATTGTCTTCAGTCAGCTCATTAGACATGATTAGGACGTGTATTGCGGCACTCAGTTGCGATAGATACAGTTATGCAATGAAATAGTATCAGGGTTGTAAGATATGGGTAAAGTTGGTTGAGACGAACATGCTTACAATGGTAAGTCTGCATACAGACCTGATTATAGGCAACACTATAGCTCTGCAACTTTCTGGCTCTATTCACTATGCGCAGCCGTCCAGGGCGATGGTATACTTAGTACAGTAGCACACACGCACCCCTCGGATTAGAGTTCTTCCTGCCAGTCCTTCCCTCTTTCCTCTTCCCTTCATTCACTTGCAAGTTGCTCGTGTCTCACTCCTGTTCTCTCACCCATCTTCTCTGATTCTTCTTTTGCTCTCGCTCTTCTCTGTCCCCGCATGCTTTTTCCTTATCATTCTCTTCTCAACCTCCCTCAATCCATCCTCTGGTCATTCTCTGATCTGTTGCTCTCTCCATTCTCTACCTCACCATGGCTGGGTCCAAGCCTCACGTTCTTCGATGGCTGCGTTGGGTTGATGACAGCAAGAACAAAATTAAAAAGATCTGACGCAAGCTCAAGGCCTGCAGACGCGTCTCTCCAGAAGAGCCTGCTGTCGCTCGCTTGCGTACAATCGAAACTTTTTCACCGTCACCTTCGTCTTCTTTACGGACCCTTTTCGTTCACCCGCCTCTGACCTCTGAAACGTCCTTGTCGAAAGACACGACTCTGCGGTCCCAGCTCTCCATTGAAACCTTTCCTGTCGAGATTCAGACCCTGATTCTTTCTTTCATATCCTATGAGGACCTGAGCTCCTTGATAATGGCTTCACCTATACACTACCGAGTACTGCGACGTGGCAAGAAAGTGCTGTGGGATTTAATCACAGATTCTTTACGAGACCTGGTACCTGAGGCTCAAGCTGTTTACCGTTCTGGACAGGTCAAGTCTGCCAAAGCACGCACCAAGGAGAATATTGCGGAGATGGTCGAAGAGTACAGGCTCGGTCGTTTGCTATCTCAGGAGCCGCCACCGAGAACCACAGCATCTACACTTAATGAACTCTCACGCATCTTACGGTTTCACTACACAGTCATACTTCCCCTTGTCCCGCGCTTCACGGCTTGGATGCACGGGAACCTTCCGAAAGAGGCAGAGCTTGGACTGATACAACTCACATCGCCAAGCCAGCCCAAGATCAGTCCTACTGAAGAGAGTCGTATCATTCGCGCACTCTATCGATTCCAGCTTTGCTGCCATCTATTCGGAAACCGAACTGATGATCGTCCCTGGGGCAACGACTACGATATGACCGGTTACTTGGACATCCTCCAGCATCTTGAAGCTACGTTCTACGCTTGGGAAATTGAGGAGATTCTTTGCGTTTATACTTTCGTGCAGGATCTATACCCTGACATCTTTGACGAGGCGCGCGTGGGTCTTGACCCTATGGACTTTGAAATGGAGAGTAAAGGCAAGTCCCGCTTTTGTGATAACCCTCGATACTGCGACGTACCTTCCGCATTGTTCCTAACGCCAAGCTGGAACAAAACAGATCTGATGACATGTTTTTACCTCGAAGGAACCACTGCACAGGGACTCTGGCTGCTGCATAAGGCCCTACGCGAGATGGAAGACAAGGAACACCATGCGCAGCTGGTCGAGATAATGCGGGAAAGGCTGACGCCGGAATCAGGCTTCATTGGACCACAAGAAGTGACTTCCCATATTTGGTTCTGGAACCGCCTGAACGAGCACGGCCTCACCGAAAAGGACTTGAGATCGCAAGCTCACGAGGCCTTTCCGTTTCGAGGCGATCATGTTCCAGACCCGAAGGGAGAGTTTCCTCCTCGAGCGTGGACCCTGATGTGGCACGACACTTACAGCAATCTGTATGGGGAGTGGATCCCCTGGGAGCTGCGGAGCTGGGGATACGTTTTCTGGGACGCGGGGCGAATGGAGACAGAAGCAAAAGAGGTACTGCTTTGGCGCTGGGAAAGGTCCTTCGATGAAGACTGGGATCCGCGGGATGAGTATGACCTTGCTGATGTCAGAGCCATCCGATGACCAACACCGTATGTTTTCTGCATACTACCACACCTGGAACAGGGGCGCACATGGTACTTACAATGACATTGTGTTTACTGATCTATCCAAAGAAGACAACTATCTAGTATGATGCTACTCTTTCCAACCAAACTATCCTTATTAGCAAGCATTGCACTTGGAAACGTACAAGTCACGATGCACACCAGAAATTAAAAAGAATGAACCACTTAGCGAAGAGTGGTATCAGCGAGAAATGCTCTCGATTTGACGTTTATTCTCCGCTCCAATTCAGTGATAATATCTTTAGCAATAAAAAGACTTCGTCCAGGTAGAACAGTTCTAGGAGGTACTCAAGTTAAACTTGAATCCCCAGAATCGAGCGCCCGAGATGCAGTATAACGAAAGGAAACCGAAACAGTAACCCTCCTCCACATACTCGCCAACTTCTCACCATGCTGGCCCTCAAGCAGACGTAGCAGCAGCCGCGGCAACACCACTCGAAGAAGCGAAGTCACCCAAATCCCCCATGCCAGCCATGTTCATCACGAAATCATCGTTCACCTCGCCCCCGTCCTCGGTCCAGAACCCCTCAGGGGAAAGGGAGTCATCGCGTGTGCCGTCCACACCGATCGAGATCCACGCAAAGATGCCGTCGGAGACACTGTCCCCAAGTAGAACATACTCCATGAGTGGGTCGGTGTCATCCACCTCATTCTTCAGGATAATATCGTCCTCGTTAAGAGTCAGATCCTGCGTGTTGGTGCTGTAGGGCGCCGTCTTCTCGACCTCGGTGATGAGGGCCTGGTCGAAGTAGATCTGGCCCACGTGGGAGGAGTGGCCGTCGTAGATGCCGGCGATGGTGCCGTTGGGCAGGATCTTGGTTTCGTTGGCGGGGTGCGTTGCGACTGCCACGTTCGAGTCAGTCATACACAGGGTTGATACAGATATGCAGAATCTAGTTGGAAGGGATAGGCGGAAGGCACGCACCGTGGATATGGATCGCGCGGCCGGTATAATGGCCCGGGAAGATGGACTCGAAGCGCACGACGCCGTCGTGTCCGCTGGACTGCACGCCGCGCAGGAAGGTCGTGTCGATGTTGGTCGAGTCGTTCTGGTTGCCGTTGCCGTTCGCGACGACTCCGGAGTAGACTCCCTGTTGTCGGGCAAACAAGAGGTTAGTGGTTCAGTTCTCGCTCGTCCCACATAAGTGACTGGGTGGGTGCTCACGGTCGCGTTGCAGTGCCAGATGTCGGTGTAAATGTTCCGCAGCGGCTCGCAGGTGTTGGTGTCGATGAGCTGGATGTCCAGGAACAATGGCACGCCCTCCTGGTCCTCGGCCACGTTGCGGCGGATGAGCTCTCCAGCAATATCTAGGGGAGGTGGCGAGGATTAGAACGATGGAGATGGGTTCAAGAGCCTGTTGTGGCAGACTTACAGTAGGGCCCCTGGGTGACCTCCGGCTGCACGATGCAGGTGCCTCCCGACGCGAAGAGGATGCGGGGATCGGTCGACGGGTCAACGTGGGTCAGGTTTGAATGGTGGTCTGTGCCTAGGACGGAGTCCAGGTCGCGGGCCTTGAGGTATTGGTTGTCTGCGCAGTCAGTTGAGGCTCGAAATGAAGATATCGGGTGCACATTTGAGGAAACATACTGGACAATCCCCTCTCGCGGCGCAAGTGCTCGAGCGCGTCGCCACGACGAGCAACATTTGCATCCTCCACCTCACGAGCTTTCAGGCTGGATGCACAGTGAGACAAGCTGCGCGAGTGCACGGGGGCCCGCTTGAGGAAGGCTGCGCGTTCAGCGGCTTCCTCCTGGACGTTGTGGCCTGGATGACCCCATCCAACAGAGGCCAGCAGGGCCACGCTGGTGGCCAGGTACGAGGTCAAATGCACCATGTTGGGCGATGAGGAGAAAGAGGCTTTTGATGAGCAGGTTGCAGTGGTACTGGAGAGGAAGGAAGTTCGGGCTGTTGATGGACGAGGAAATGGAGCAGGAAGACGAGGGTTTTTATACCTCCCTCTCGAGGTTATCTTCTCTTATGCCCTGATCATTGTAGTGACCGGAGCAAACCCCGTGTTTGCGTTTTTAATCAATATCCTGGCATCAACCCCGACACATTCCCATCCGCTGCACTGTCGTGACTGTCGTTCTCCCATGGACTAAAGGTGTTTGCTTCCGCTTAGTAAAACAGATCTTGTATGCGTGCTTCTGGATTTCGGGAACTAAATATTGAGTACACGCGTTGCTGGCGGTTTCATGTGTTAGAGAGGATCGAAGTGGAGAGCTGCTGGGCAGAGCTGCTGGGATTAGGGTAGGGCGGGCATATGAATCAACGGTATGCCTCATACAAAACGAGGTCGCCAAGCTGAGCCAAGAAAGAGCCAAGAAGGTCACCGGAAACGATCTGCATGCGTGACGAAGTCTCTTGTGTCAGAGGAATTCGGTTGGATGAGAACAGACGGACGAATAGCCTAAACACCGTGGACAGTTTCAAGGTATACCTTCAAGGCTACTAGGTACTGGTAGTTGTATAGAAGGCTGAGTCAGCGGGATCTACGATTTCCTTCTCCAAGCCTCGGAACCAATTGGCGGGCAGAGATTTCACATGGCGGGGAGACCCCAAAATTGCTACGGAGTAGTCGACCTACTAGGTAACATCATCATTCAGTGATTCAGGGACCCGGGACCCGGGCAGGGCGTCAGGGACAGATCCACTGAGCGCCTCAGGCATCGGTTTGAGCAGAAAATTTCCTAATGTCCTAACTTCCTAATCTCGACTCAGTCCTCGACAATTCCCATAGCTTACGTCACTTCCCCCGGATTAATTCCGGGGCCGGGAGTCCCTGAATTTTGAGCAGGCAACAGCCACTGCACTTTCAAGCGCGTGCGGCGTGCCTTCCATAGAGTCAGTCATATAGACAAAGTAGAAAGATAACTCACCCAACTCCACGTCCGGCCCGTCAGTCCTCTTGTCTATTCATGTCCGACTCAGCCATTGCTCCTCGGGCAGGCCGGGCGCGCACTGCTTGTGATCTGTGCAGGTCTCGGAGGGTAAGCCTTCCGATCTCCGACCTTCCGATCCATGCATAGCAGCGTACGAAGTACTTACATGACAGATTAGATCCGCTGTGACGGAGTCAAACCTGCATGTGAGACATGCCAGTATGCCGGAGTGCCTTGCGTCTTTACACCGCCACCGGACGTGCCTCGCAAGACAGTCCGAGAGTAAGTTCTGTCCCTACCTACCTGTGCTGTGCGGTAGTTACCTAGTACTGGTGACAGGTTAAGTTGACGGTTATTGTGAGCTCGCAACAGACAACTAGCCGAGTGCAAAGTCCAAGTGCAGGAGTTGGAAGAAGCACTGAGAGTGGAGCGAGCCAAAAACCATAATGCAAAGAATAAAGCACCCAATTCTTTTGTTCTTCCAGGGGGATTGGCGGATTTGCACGGCTTTGACGCGGCTCTAACCGCATTCCTGCGGACTCTCAATTGCTGTGGCTTCGGCCCTAAATCCACCCCATTCCTCTTCCCCACCGACCAGCATCGCATGCCTTCTCTCGTCGACCTGGATCGCTTTGCTCAGGATGTGACCTCTTCGTTTAGGTTGGAGTTTCCCCACCATACCTCCAGGACCATTCACCCCCAGCGACCCTCGCCCGCGTTGATTCGCAGCGTTATCGACTACTTTCTGACCAACAGCCTCTACTCGGTCTTTCCCGTGATCGACCCGGTTACCTTGGTGTCGCTCCGGAACTCTGATCTCTTTTCATCCTCCCCAGATCTGGCTCAGCTCCCCAAAAGTGTCCAGGCCTGTTTGGTGGCCTTGACAGCCCTGGTCACCCGCTTGCGCGATAATGAGCCCGGTTTCGGTGAAGTCGACTCCGAAGCCCTCCTGCAGTCTGTGCTCGCGCAGTTGCCGGAGCTGGTTATGTCCGGTGATGATGATCTCTGGACCCTACAGGCTCTGATCCTGGTGGTGAGTAGCTGGTGTCCTCAGACGTTTCTCAATGCGCTTTCTGACCTCCCCAGGTATTGTACTTGGCACCCCTCGGTGCACCGCAATCGGCCGAATTGATCTTGGCCATGGCCATTCGACTCCTCACCAATCTCGGTGGCAATTTCGCTCCTGCGCACCCCGGTTCTTGGGTCGATGACCATCACAGCCGGCATCTTCGGGCTCTCTTCTGGCTCTGCTACTCGGTGGATAGAGAAATGTCGATCCGGAATTCACATTCACCCTTACTGCATGATACCGACTGTGACCTCGACCTGCCGGAGAAATATGTCATGGCTTCGTCCGACAACCAGTTCCGCCTGGGCCCCTTGTCGAACGACGAGCTACTCTATCCGTCCGGCCTTCGCATGTGCGTTATCAAGTCCAAGATCTACCGTCTGCTGTATTCGGACTATGGTCTGGCGCAGCCCGCTGCAGTCCGAGTGCAGTATGTCCGCGAACTGGACGAGGAGCTCAGTAGTTTGAGAGCGCAATTTCCCGCCGACTGCCGCCCGGAGAACTTGTCCCCGGGAAGCATCCCAGACTCTTTGGTTCTCGACCTCAGTCTGCGGGGGATCAACATGCATCTGGAATACTACTATTGTCTCGCCAAGATCCATGGCGCGTGTCGCGTCGCTGGCGGAGGGTACCCCTCGCTGGACGATATCTCGCCCCTGTCTTCGAGTCGGGAGCTGTGTTATCAGGCTGCGCGCTCGATCCTGCTCTACCTTAGTCGATTACGCCATCTCATTATTCCACAAACCTTCTGGTATGGTTCTGTTCTCGTTGCTCCAATCGTCGTATTGACTTGTACCCTGTGTCTAGGATCTATGCGCAGTTCATCCTCTCCGCTGTCGTCTCTCTCGGTTGGAAGCTTGTCGCCGAACCTAACCACCCGTCCGCTGCCAGCGACCTCCATCTCATCCAGCACACGAGGGACCTGTTCACTAAGCTCAAGGAAGCATCGGATCCCAGCAAGTTTCCACCTTTCTACATTATGGACAACTTCATCCAACGGTTGATCGCCGCGGTAGCTCGTTCAAGCTCGCCGATTACACCGCAGGCATTGAACCATTCATGAGCGACGCTTGCCTATCATACTACATGCGCCATACACCCTGGCTGCATTCTGGATGCATACACATCGCGCTCTCATGGCTTCGCAGACCGAAGCCCCAGCAAGAACTGAGCATGCATGCTTGAGTCATGCACGTCGCAACATGAACATAGCTCGAGTCTGTATTCTGGTGCTACTCGTCATATCAACTCAAGCAACGCACCTTCGGCCCGACAAGGTACGAGCTGAGCTCTATCTTACTGACCAAGGAATGTGCTTCGAACGTGCCTCGCATTGCTCCGACCAACGCTACTGGCTGCGTGCTATGGAAGACGCTCTACCATACACATCTGTGGGTTTCACCCCACGAACCCAAAGCCAAACGGTCCCATTCACACTCTTTTGTTGGATCTGAAGCCAGTTTCGTGGGCATGGATTAATGTCTCGCTTCGGAGTGAGGTCCATGTGTATCTGGGGATGTAGGGCGTTCGACCCACTCGGCCGAATGTGGGAGGGGGCGTCAGTTTAAGCTATGTTATCATACTGGAGCAAGATGATTGCACACCCGGGCCTAGATTATCAACTCGTGTATCCAGCCTGGATGGGACTGGTCGGAGGCCCACCGTCAGCACTAAGCTTCCGACCCGGGTCGAGGCATGAATTCACCATTCCCGTTCGCCATTGCGTGTGCCCTCCAATCAACTCGTCAGGCAGCCAATACGCTCAGGGAATGGGAACAAGCACGAGGGGAGACCTGCGTCTGATTGATTCTAGGGCTCAGCGCAATGCAATCCCGAAAATGGTCCGTGCATCCGGCAGAATTTCGGTACTTGGGGGCGGGGGCGTACCCAAGGAGGTCTGCAGGCATTTAGCATTCAGATAGACCTAGACTCTAGAAACCCAATAGACTTTTTCGATGATCATTCATGCTCCATCTCAAGGGTTGAGTTGCTGTGAAATCCAAAAGGCGTCAAAGTTAAGTCCTAAAGTCGATTCTGTGTTCTCCGCCCCCGGCGCGGGGAATATCCCATCATCGGTGTTGGTCATGGGACCTCAACCCTCCTGAGTGACGCTACCCAGGCAAACGATATTCAGTTACAAGCTGCTGTTTATGAATCGAATTCATCGCAGAGATTCGATACCCGCCTTCTGATACAGAACTTCTGCCGATACCAAGACCGGTGGGCGTTGATGCCTGAGGCAGAAACCCGGCCCTTGAGAACCGCTCAGGGAAGCAGGCTATGGATCGGATCATGAATCAGGATGCATTCTTCCGGAGTGAGAGTTTACGCAGTGGCAATGAGAGGGGCGGGGAGACATGCAGGACGCAGGTCGGGGTTAGTCATTAGTCCACCTGGAGCAGACCATCCATGCACACGATGGCGCAATCCCCTTGGGTCGCTAGTGACCATGCAGAACATCGATTGTCTACCGTGTCGCGCTCACAATCTTTGCATAAACAGAGAAACAATTAGATACTTGAAATCAGAGTGACTTGCAAAGGATAGAGTGTGATTGCTCTCGAGTAATAATCTTAATTCGGGAGGTGGTACGTGCCGAACGTGCGCCATGGAAGTGCGACAGGGGACGAGGTACAGAGCGTGGGGCTAAGGGTAGAATACATCCAGAGATAAGCTGATGGCGTCATGGCCACGATCAATGAGACCATGCCTTGCCTGTTTGGGTACATATACTCTGCTGCTGTCATACCTCAACATGCAATCGCAACGGCAAGCAGACACCGTCGACCATGGGGTACGGAAAAGAAGAGAGCAACCGGTCTGACAGCCCCCATGAGGAGTCTGGCGTGCACCACGGCAGCAGCGAGCCGCTCGAGGTCCGGCCGCTCCGCTCCTGGAAAGGGTACCTTTGGGACACCTGGGAGCTTCCGCGGGACCAACGCTGGCTGTTGTTCAAGGTCGATGCCTTTGTCCTGACTTTCGC
Organism: Aspergillus japonicus CBS 114.51; assembly: GCF_003184785.1. Classification (NCBI taxonomy): domain Eukaryota; kingdom Fungi; phylum Ascomycota; class Eurotiomycetes; order Eurotiales; family Aspergillaceae; genus Aspergillus; species Aspergillus japonicus. The sequence continues at coordinate 104,967 of NW_020291692.1, forward strand.
GTCGGTATGCGCTCGTCTCGTCTTGAGGGCTGCGATACACCTGCTAACCGGCTGGGTAGATTGGGTACTTTTTGAAGAATCTGGATTTGAACAATATCAACAATGCCTATCTCAGTGGCATGGAGGAGGATATGAAGATGTACGGCAACCAGCTGGTGACCAGCACCTCGATCTACACCGTGGGATACGTCATCGGACAGATCCCCTCGAATCTGCTACTCACTCGTGTCTCGCCCCGCTGGGTCATTCCTACTGTATGCCCCTCTCCTAGTGTTGCCAAACCACGATGGCTGACTTCAGGCAATAGCTCGAGGTGGGCTGGGGAATTGCCACGATATGCACATCGACGGTGAAGTCCTACCATGCGCTCTATGGTATTCGGTTCCTGGTCGGACTGTTCGAGTGAGTATGGCACCTTGCACAAACCTGCAGTATAGTGCTGACTCGGAAGAAGATCGGGCTTCTACCCCGGCATCCATTACCTCCTCGGGTCGTGGTACACCCCGCAGGAGATCGGCAAGCGCGCGATGATCTTCTGGCTGGCGGGTTCCATGGGGACATTGTTCAGTGGCTTTCTGCAGGCCGCCGCGTACACCAACCTCAACGGGGTGAACGGACTGGCCGGCTGGCGATGGCTGTTCATCATCGACGGGATCATCACCCTGCCGCTCGCGCTGGCGGGGTATATCTTCTTCCCGAATCTGCCACAAGATGGCCGTAAGACGTGGTGGATCACGCAAGACGAGCATGTCCTCTCTGTCAAGCGCATGGACGCCGTCCACCGCGCGGGCAAGTCGCCGTGGACCAGGGCCAAGGTCAAACGGATGTTCCTCAGCTGGCACATCTATCTTCTGCGTACGTCGTCCCCGTCTAGATCGATCGAATTCGCGCTGACAGACTCAGCTCTGCTCTACATCGTGTGGAACAACGGGTTTCCGCAAGCTGGAATGGGTTATTGGCTGAAAAGCTTCAACGCGACCCCGGCGCCTGTTCCCGGGACAACTTACACCGTTCCGCAAATCAACGACTGTAGGAATTGACTCCAACTTTTAGGCATGCGCCGTGCAAGCTGACCTAGTTTTAGACCCGCTGCTCACGACCGGGCTGTTCATCATCGTATCGCTGACTTGGGGCTGGCTGTCCGATGGACCGCTCCGCGGGGCTCGCTGGCCGTTCATCTACGCTGGCGCGGTGATTACGGTGAGCAACCAGAGAATTGCGATCATCAGTTCCCTCCGAAGGCTAACGGTTCTCTTCTGCAACGCAGATCATCTTCTGCGCGCTTTTGCGACAGATGCCGCTGTATACGAACATCACAGGTCGGATGGCCGTGTATTGGCTCAGCAACATCGGGGTAGGTGTTCCAATTCCAGTGCCGAGAAAAACCGTTCTAACAAGACCACAGCTGGGCGCAGGTCCTCTGATCCTCAGCTGGGCCAATGAGATCTGCACAGCCGATACCGAAGAGCGAGCGTTGGTGATTGTGCTGGCGAACGACCTCGCGTATGTTGTGCAGGCTGTTGTAAGTACTATGAAGCCTGTGGCGAAATACCCAGAAGCTGATGGTTGATGTCCAGGCACCGAACTTTGTGTGGAAAACCACCGACTTCCCCGCCGCGAAGAAAGGGTATCTGTGGTGCATTATCTTGCAGGTCTTGAGCAGTGAGTCAACCCAGCAGCATGTGGATGTATCAGACTTCCGGGCTAACCAGATGACTCTGCGTACAGTTGGGGTTACAGGCGCGATTCAATGGCTGGTGGCGCGAGATCGAAAGGCTGCTGCCGCACGAGCTGAGGTGGAAGACTACCCCGGCTCTGGGGTCAGCGACGCCTCTCTACGGGACGACAACAGTGGTGGTGTTGATGCACTCGGAGAGACCAAAGTCATCCCCAGCAAAGTCACTCCGGTGTCGGAGTAGCGTGACTCGGACCCGTGGGCGGAAAGCCGAGCCGAGCGAGCATCGGAGCGGAACAACAGCCGGCACGGCAGGTGCAAACCGAGCAAACAAAAAACGTACTGTACAGATTGAACTGTAATTAGACTGTCATCCACAAAATTTACTCACTTGTCCTACTCGTACGTGTCTTTACATATAAGTTTCAGTTCAGCCTCCACAATCCCTGCCTGGATGATTTGCCTCCCCCCGTGGCCCGTCGCTTTTCCAGGCACAATCTGTCATTGCCAAGTGGGCTGTGGCAAGATGGTCCCCACTTGAAAATCAATAGTCGATCGTATTCCCTCTATTTAGGGTCTCGGGGAGTCCGTTCACCAATCAGGGTCCGCCTTGGCACCGCTTATATCTACTTGCTGAAGATACCTATCCAGGGTCCAGGCGATGAGAAGGACTCGCCCCTATAAGACAGTGAGATTCCGTGTTTCTTGGAGTTCTAGCCTGCTTGTTTCTTCTGCGGGTGTCATTCCTTCTTTCATGCCTGCCGTCATTTCCAACTGCTCTGTCACTCGTTTCTGAACAGGCCATGGCAAGGTCACTCTTTACAACCGCCGTCGTCGCGGGCGTTTTCGCGCACTCGGTAGCCGCCAGCGTCACCTGCAGCAATGAGGTTGTCAACGCCTTCACCAACCCGTCCTTCGAGACTGGCGATGCGTCGGACTGGACCGCCTGGATCGCCTCGGCGACGGCCACCACCATGGGCGATGTCCTCTCCGGGGATGCGTCGGACGGCACCTATTACCTGTGAGTTGATTGCTCGAATGGATTTTCGGGGAAAAAACGAACAGTACTGACACGCGACACCAAGATCCATAAATGCGGACCCCTACTACTGGAAATACATCAAGCAAACCGTGACCGGGCTGGAGGCGGGGAAGACGTATTCGCTGTCGGTGGACTACAAACTCACCGCTGCGGCGGCGAGCATTCCTACCATCTACAACCAGTGCAATCTGGGGTGGATGCTGGACAAATGGGGCAGCTTCTTCGATCGCACCACGACGGCTGCGACACTCAGTGGTGGAGAGGCTGAGTGGGCGACCTACACCGCGGCCTTCACCCCCACCAGCTCTTCGCACACCATGATGTTCCTGTTTGCCTGCAACGACTATACCACATTTACCTTTGACCTGGATAACTTCCTCTTGCCGGTGTCCACCCAGCAGGTGTGCACCACCTCTGCAGAGGTGGTTACCCCGACTACGAGTGTGGTGGCGATCTCGCCGTCTAGTGTTCCAGCGAGCAGTGCTGTGAGCGCCTCAGCAACGCCATTATCCGCTGTGTCGCCTGCTTCGCCGATCTCGTCGCCAGTAGTACCTAGCAGCAGTCTGGTATCTACGCCCACCACATTGTCACCTTCTGCGTTAGTGACCGCAACGGCGTCTGTTGCATCAAGCTCAAGTGTGGTCGCATCACCTCCCGCTGTGTCGTCTCCGCCAATCATCTCTGCCAGCTCAAGTGTCTCCATTCCTATTATACGACCATCCCAATCCACGGCCAACTCCGTGATTCCGCCACGCAGCTCGCCCATACGATCATTGTCTTCCTTCGTTCCATCATCCAGCCCAGTTGTCTCCTTTGCCTCCTCCCAGCCAGTGGTCACACGTTCGGCGGGCCAGTCTTCAGCACCGGGCTTCACCCCATCCCCTGTGCGCACATTCGCTACTTCGCTTTCCCAACCGGGCAGAGTCCCATCCAGTTCCCCCAACGTGGGACCTTCTCAATCTAGCATCCCGACAGTCACTCCTTCAATCTCAGCCCACGAGAGCAGAACCACCCTCGGATCTGCATCCGCAGACAGCGGCGCATTCATCACCTCCACACTTCTCACCACCCGCACCGCAACGGTGACAGCCTGCCCGTCAAGCGTGGCCAACTGCCCCGCCAGCGAGCGCACGACCTCTCTAACGACCGAAACGGTGGTCGTGGGAACCACCATCTGCCCCGCCACGAACCCCGCCAGCCAACCTACAGCATCTGCCGGCTCAGGCCCAGACAGTGAGCTCCTGACGACATCGACCGTCTTCACCACCCGCACCTCCACCATCACCGCCTGTCCATCCACCGTCACAAACTGTCCGGCCTCTGCACAGAGCACCTACATAATCACCGAGACTCTGGTCGATTACACAACCGTATGCCCCATCACCGCCACCCAGACCGCGGCACCCACCGCTACGGGGGTTGACACCATTGCTACTGGAACCGCCATCGTGCCTGCACAGACCGTGTCGGCCGGTAACTCGGCTGCTACCACCGCCGGTCAGACTGTCTCCTCGGCGAGGGCGCCGGCAGTGACCCAGCCCGCGTCGGAGAGCGACGGTGACGAGGTAGTGTCGACTATCTACGTTACAGCCACGGTTACTGTGGATTGCTACAATTAATCTCGGAATTGTGTGGGATCTGTCCCGCTCCCTTAATTTTAAGAATTTATCGTTAGAATGAAATGTATTCGAGTCCATGGTGTCTATGAATTTGGGATCTGCAGTGGCTGTAGGGCTATGACCGTGTGCATTTCTCGTCTTTAGATTCCAAATAGGAAGACTGGCGATAACTCGTAGAAGCATGAGTATCCTTTGTAGCTCAGCTTATGGAATCCAGGACGTGAGACGTCAAATGGACAGTCACCGTCACGAATACAACAGACACGCCGAGTAAGTCGCAGTCAAAGTATCACTCCAAGCATAGTCCTCAACTGTGGCTGTAGATCACTTCAATCGATAATCAACCTCGGTACGAATGTGGTTGGCAAGCGGGGGGATTAGTGCTTTGCGAAGTCCGCCTCCGCCTCCGCCTCAACTCCGCCCCGCTCCGCGGCGCGCCGCAATGAAGTCAGCTCAGGGGGCAAACATCTCGATTAAAGCTGAAGGCATGGGCTGAGAGACGCTATGCGCTCCATAGCAGCAGCACAGCTGGATCGTCTAGCGGAGAAAGGAAGGTCGTGTGTTGGGGCTGGACGAGTCCGTTCTTCTTATGCAGGTGATGGACAAGGTCGTAGGTAGAATGGGTTGGTCTATTCTTCGGCATTGAGGCTACGGAAAGAAGTGGGTGATGATGCTGGGCTGCAATGGTTTAAATGTTTTCAAATTCCGATTTGACTGTGACTGTCCAATTTAGTCCAGCAAGAAACATAACGTAAGCAAATCAAAGGCTTGTGTCGATAGGCTCAACATCTGTGCATCACCTTCCCACAGTTTCATACAAAATACTCTTGGTCTGGATCCAGCATTCTCTGGTACAGGTGAGTTAATCTGAAGTCGAATGAACGTGACAATATCCAGCCACGATGACCTCCAAAACTACTTCGACCCAAGCACGGCTTTCATGATCTGCGCAACCTTGCCCAGGAACTTGCGCTCTTTCTTGTGCGAAAAGATCACCACCGCAACGCCGACGAGAAGATCATTCTGGGAGATGAGCGGGGACCGGCGAATCTCCTTTCCCTTCTCGAGCACCTGCTGCAGGATCTTGGTCGCGTCGAGCTGGCACTGCAGCCAGGGTAGGCAGGACGGTCAGCTTCGAGGTGAAGGTTGCGGCGCAGCTGGCCCAGCACCTCGAACACTGGCTGCGGTCGGTCACCATCGGCCCTCTTTTTGGTGCACTTGTTGGAGTCGGTGAGCACGCGCTGGATATCCTGGGGCGTCCAGTGCCGTTGGAGGCTGTGCGGGCTGCTCACCATCTGGTTCATCGGCGGAATCAGGCCGTCGTCGACCCAGCGGGCCCGGCCCTTCGGACTGAGGCTGTATTGCAGAGACTGTCTGTACCGCGCACGCTCTGTGGGAAGCTTCCCTCCGAGGAAGATAGGGCCGAGGGCGTCGATCAGCTGCTGCAGCGCGGGCCAGGTCCACCCGGCTGGCAGCAGACTCTCGCAGGCGGCAGCGTTGTAGAGATGGAACATGCCCAGGAGGACACCACGAGACTTGTTCAAATTTAGGAGGCGTCGGTATAGGGAGACCTTCCAGAGCCACAGCAGTTTCCCGGCGAGCAGGGGCTGGCACGAGAAGAGTCCGAAGAGTTGCTCCGTCAAGACACCAAGCGACTGCCGTCGAGCGTTAACGTGATCCTTCCCAAGTGTCTTCTTAGTAATCCTGAGGAAATCCTCCAGCTATTCCAAGCCAGAAGCGCCCGTCTTCGAGAGTGCCTTGATAAGAGCGGTGGTCGACCTGGTCCACGCCTGAAGCTGCAGACGTGGCTGGGCGGCGTCCGCACCCATCGCGAGACGGATATCAATGTCAACGAGGGCGGCGAACGCGACTTCGTAGTTAATCGCCCGTTTCTCCTGCCCGTAGCCCAGCATCATGGTGAACCAGTCCATCGTGGCACAGAGACGCGGGTGATGCGGGCCCCACAGGCCGCATTCGCGGACCACCTCTTTGAGCAGCACAAACGCCACAACGCTTCGCTCGGTGTCCATCATCTCGTCCAGCGGTCGGCTGGAATCGAGGGCCGGGGCCGTCGGCTCGGACAGCACGGCATCATTCTCCTCCTTCCAGCCGCCGACGAGGGGAAGGAGAATCTCCGCCACCATGTGCAGGTTCCGCACCACTTCGTACCAGTACGGTCGATCCTGTGGCGCAGTGCGGTGCATTTCTTGAAGGATCCTGGTCATGATTGGATCGAAAGCCTGGAGGTCGTCGCTGAAAGGTTTGAGGCCCTCCTGCATTAATTCAGCAGCGACGTGGAGCGCGATATCGGTGGTCACGGCCGCGGCCTCGAGGGTGCATTTGCCCTGATGGTGCTTCGTCCATGTCTGCTGGACAGATTGACGGATCGACCAGAGGTCTTGGAGGAGGAGGAGCACTCCGAACTCTTGATCGGTGGAGTCCTCAACGATGAGATTGTTAGTAGTATATGCATGGCGCGCAGGAGTGTCCGGTGCCTCCAGGAACTCTTTCGAAGATTCTTCGATCTTGAGCCCCTCGAACCGATTCGCCATAGCAGCCGTGTCAGGATCCTCTGAGTCAAAATGTGTCTCCTGTTCGTCTAGTATGAGAGGACGGAGGGTCTCGTAAAGTCGTTCAAGTTGTTGAATGAAGTGCTGGTGAGTCTTGTATGACGCCGAACCCTCGTCCTGGTAGAATTTGGACTGAGCCCAACGACTGTTGATGGTGTAGCAAAGGTCACTGACGATCGGCCTGGGGACGTGGTCTGCATATTTGCAAGCGACGATGTTGTTCGCCAGCTCCACGAACTGACTGGCAATGAGGATGTACTCGCCCTGCTGAGGCTTGAAATCACGATCAGTGACCGCAAGCCATAGCGCCACGTTTTGAGTCGATCGTTTGTATCGACTGTAGCGAGTCTCGTAGGTTTCTGGGGATGACATGATGTAAGTTGATTTTGTTTTGGATGGAAGTAATGTGGATGTTGTTGGTGATGTGGATGGAGAAGAAAGAAAATTCAGTTGGGGTCGAGGTAAATGATGGTGTCTTTTATAGCCCTTGATTGCATTTAACTATCTGAAGACTCGTTCTTGTGAATGTTGTCAAGTTAGACGGTATGTAGGCATCAACTTTCTGAACAAGTTGTAAGTCCCGGAAAGAAGGATCAGGATCTCTTCTTCATCCTCGTCAATATTGCCACATTTTAACCAGCTCTTGGAGAGAGGAGCTGGAAGCACCTCTTGTAATCAGAACAGGCTGCTCTATTGCTGGTACCACGAATACTAATTGTAGATGGAATAAGAAGTGGAATTCAGAACAGTTCACCTCATGTTACTTCTGAGCCAAGCGGTGTATATCAGGTTCTGAGTAGATTAGTTCTAAGAATCCTGTCGTCACGGTTCAGGTATCCCCTGTGTACCTGCAGGAGGTCTTACAAATATTTCACAGAGCTCTTGATCTTGGCTCCAACACGATCAAGATTAGTGTAACTTACGTTACTAGGCTAAGATATACATGAAGTCCTTGTGCTGTTTTGAGTACGTATTTACGTATAGTAACATCTGGTGCTGCTTTAACAGGTAGGTCAGGTCGCTAATGCAGTGGGTAATCCAGGTTCTGGAATCTGTTTCTGCTTCTTGTACCATTTAATGATGCTTGAGTTTTCGGATGCGTTGATGCTCGAAGCAGGAGTATAATAGGAGTAAGGTTTCTATGATGAAAGTTCAAGAGGTGCTACTATCTTTGTACGATGCATCAATGTAAAAGACCTCCTTACATTCCGATCTATAACAACTCTAGCCATGGCTACGTTTGTCGAGATCTATGTTTGATTTTCGGAGACGATGTGAGGAAGTTATAGTGTTCCGATTACTCCCAGTACCAACTCTTATCTACTGAGACACTAGATTATTTATATTCGATCCGTGCCAACTCGCGAAATAGCTTCGTCCTCCGTCTCACTCTTTCTCTCAGCCTCGTCTATTCGATCCTCCAGACGTCTTTTTGTCGGTGTCTTCTTCCCTCGCCTAAAACCGCTACACTGATTGCATACACCCTCAGTAACCCACGATACCTTTGCTAACCCGCTCAGGAGGTACAAGCCCCATCGACACACTGGAGCCCTCCATCGGCCGGGACGGGACAATTCTTGAGCCTCGTCCACAGCGCGTACGACTCGCCGCCCTCGCCATCAACCTCCGAGACGAGATATTCCTCGCATTCCATCTGGACAGAACGCAGTCAGCATCAGGTATACGTCGGTTCCCCATTCTGCGGTGAGAGAGGCTGCGCTGTTCCCCCAGAAATCTCGTACCAGGTACCCTTCATCACACTCGCACACCTTGGCTCCCCAGTCAGAGCAGTAGGTGTCGGATTTGTAGCAGGCGGCTCGAGCCTGGATTACAAGGAGGGCGAAGGCACCGAGGGCGAAAATGGGTTTCATGTTCGATGTGAGGAATGTCGGCAACAAGGGAGTGAGGAGAAGAAGAAGAAGAAGGAGCAGCGATCGGGCTTCTGTTTGGCTTGATCAGGAAGATTGATGTTTGCTTTGAAGCGTGATGATGAATACCAATGCCATGGCCGTTCATCTCGGGCAGTTTTATCTCTTTGCAAAGCGGGTATCTTTTCTCCCGGAGGTGTTTGTACACACTGGCACTCGGCTGTTCTAGGGCTCTTGAGCTTCGCGGTGACCAAGTGGGGGGCCGAAGCTTGTTCGATTCAAGGCTTAGTGGGCCGGGAGAACCCCCGGTCTTGGTTAGCAGCGCATCCTTCTCCAGGCTTCAGCTCACGTGGCATACAGGAAAGGCTGGGACTAGTCTTCGTAGAGTAGGAGATTCATTTCGCCCGGTCGCACAGCTTGCCCTAATCGGTTCTTTGGACCCTCTTCCCGGCTGTGGCATCGACTCGCCAGGCTTCCGTCTAATATCCTTTGCCCTGGGCGTGGCTTTTATCGCTGAATGTGTACTCCCTAGAGGTAACCTCGACTCCAGAGGTGCGGCACCGCTATCTCGGGTATGAAGTAAATTTTCCACCAGTAATATTCGTCTCGCAGGGAGTTCTGTCCAGTATCAAATCCAAAGATTCTGGCAATGAACCTGCGAATTGGCGCAGGGGGTTGATCTTCATCTTCATATCTTTCTTTTCCAGACTCGACTCGACAATATAAACAATTCGCTTGGATACTCAGCCATAAACGCTGGGCTCGTATGCTGGACCGAGCAAGACATCTCATCAACTACTTCAATCGGGCCCTTTATTGCAGCGCGCGGATCTTCCATGAGACAAAATCTCATCTCCGAGCATGTTCGGGACCTCCGTAGCGACCGGGAAAGCCGAGAGATGATTCCCTGCCTGCCTAGAGGGTCCGGATCGGATCCTCAGCCAGCCTTGCCGTCCAAGGACGGCTTTTGTGTTGACCTGTAGTCTAGCATTGAATGGGCACAGAATACTGCCCGGCTCGCATGCCCGGCTCGCTCTCACCGTCGTATATACAACCCTCGATTTGGAAGTGGGACCTGAAAGCAGTAATGTTCCAATTTACCTCATACTCCGTACCGCGACTACTCTCAAGTCTCTCGTATCAAGTTCCAGGGAATACCGCCCCAATGCATACATGCTGGAGTTCCCCGGCTCACCGCTTCATCTTATTCAATGCCCACCTGTTGAATATTGCCATAAAAATCAGACCGGAACGGCTCGTCCTCCGGACTCATATAATGGCACCGATGCCTGCAACAGATGATCTTGTTAGCAACGTCGCCAGGAGAAAGCTCTACCACAAGACCTTCGGAAGATAAAGAGATGGAAACTGAAGCGACGAGGGGGTCAAAAGCGACCTACCAACACATGGCCCGAAAAATCATCCCCAGACACGCATCGCGGATCTCCTCCGAGCCGATCTGATCATACCCCACCACCCCCTCACAAGGGACCACGACATCGAACTGGTCCCCCAAACCGGTGGTTGCGGACATATGGTATCCATTGGCGCGCATCTCGGCGCGTCGTCTCCCGCGTCTGCGGACATGGGCTTCGATGGTGGGGAGGTGGTCGAAGAGGGCGTGCATGTTTCGGCGCCAGGTCGCAAAAGGACGTTTCCTGCCAGTGTGGGGTTTCTGTTTTGGTTTATGCTGCGGATGCGGCTGTCGTTGTTTTGTAGATCTGGCCTCTATCAAGCCTTCCTCGGCTTCATCATGATCGTCCTCCGCAGCCGCCCCCTCGCTACCGTTTTCGTACGCGACGATGAACTCGAGGAATGAGGAGACGAGGTCCCAGTGGAAGAAGGTGTAGGGTCCGATATAGTCGTCTTCCCGGTGAACGAGCTGGCTGAGTTCATGCTGGATCCAGGATATCCAGTGGTGAACCCTCCCGTTGAAGAAGCTGGCTTCGGGTTTGGTTTCCAAGTCTGTGGCCCAGGCGGGATGAGCGCCTTGTGACACGGTCCAGTAATCTGCTATGCGGGTTGGGGTAGGCGTCGTGGTGGAGGGAGGGGAAGAGGTGGGAGGAGGGGGCCCGGGATGTTGCTGTGGTCGAGGAAACTGCTCTAGCTCGCTGATAGCCTCTATAATTCCGTCCACGAGCATTGACGGTCCCCCCTGTTGTTGTTGCTGCTGCTGCTTCTGGGATTGTATATTTTCTACGCCACGCTTGAAGATCAGCGCAATTTTAGGTCTGGTGAACGGGCCCAGAAGGTACCGGTGCGGTCTTGGTACGCGCACTGGGTAGAGATCCCTTTCGCTGAAAACCCCGCAGCACAAGGCTGGGAGGGTATTGATCAGACCGGCTCGTGGTGGGAGTGCGAGCCACATGGTGCGGGAAAGGGTCTCCCAGGCCTGGTCACCGTCCAGGACGACGGATTCGGAGTGGGCTGGGAATAGCTCCGGATCTGGGAGAATCCGCCCGTAGAACATTGCCACCGTCCCGGTATGAATGATGAAGGTCTCCCTGCGTGAGAGGTGGAGCCGTGGCGGGGTGAAGTCTTGTTGCTCGTAGCGTAGTAGCGGGGTGGATCTTTCTGCGAGGATGAGGGTGTTTCCTGATGCCTGGAGGCTGCCTCTGGAAAACAAGCTCCTGGCTGATTTGCTCTCCGCTGCTGGTGCTGAGCTCCCTATATCACTCAAAAAAGGCCCGTCTGACCAGGTCAGGCCGAGAAGGCGAGTGAATACGATTAGGTCGCGGAGAGACACCGATCCTGTCAGTCTGCCAGTGTTTCCGGGGAGATCGTCCCAGGTGCAGGGCTCAAATTTGATGCAGATGCCATAGGATGATGGAGAAGGATGCGAGGGTGATGCTGATGGTGGGTCGTAAGTTGCATGATGCATTCGCCTTGCAGCATGTCGATTGTACTCGTGCAGGTGCTTCAGAAAAAGAGTCCAAGAAGCCTGCGTGCTCGCATCAGTGAACTCCCCGGCTAGCTCGCCTATGCTCATGGACCTTCCCAGATATTGCGATCGCCAATTCCGGTCTCTCTGCCAGGTCGGGAACATATTGAGCCATGTTGCTGGTGGACCTTCAACATCCGAGCTGGGGTGGGGTTGACCGAGACCCCCAAGATAGATATATGGTCGTACGAAGGTGACCTCAAACCGAAACTCCCGCCAGAGATAATTTCGATGTCGGAACCGGGACCAGTCGCCGATTAATCGTCTAGAGCACCGGTTGTAGCCCTGCGCCGTTGCGAAGTATTGCTGCAGCAACTGAAGGAAAGTCACTGTGAGGGCGACCAGGGAGACAATGAAGGCCGTTAGAGCGATAGAGTTACTTGTATCAAGCATTTTCACCTGTCTTGTCAGCCTTCGGGGTGTGACTTCTATCAAAGCTGGACGTTTCAGGCGCTGGTCAACATTGCGGCACAGCTCGTTCTCGCACATTTAGGCGAGAAGGTGAGATGACGGCAGTGTGCAGGGAAGTGCATGAGATCGACAGTCTGGACTGCCTGTCTTGGATCTTATACTCGGATGCACTATCAAGCAGCCTTTAAAGGTGGAACAATGCTTCCTATGTATTTTATTCCTGATAGACCTAAACACAGATTGCAGTGCACGATGACAGCAATGCGACATAATTTCTGGTTCGGCTAGGCGTTGGAACAACTATGTTCTACACTTTATGGCTTGCAATGGTGCCACATCCCTGTTTTCACATGTGGGGCTCCGGGAGTGAATTCAGCGTGAAGAAAATAGACACCGTGCTAGAGGTAAATGGACATAACAAGTTGCAGATTCATTATTAAGGGAGCTGCACAATTACACCGGCTTTGCGCCGGACACAGGGCTGAAATGCGATTTTCGAATTGATAGAAAGGTGTACGAATATATTGTATGGTTCTTACCCCTGCTCCCGTAGTTAGCCCGGCTAGCTCAATCGGTAGAGCGTGAGACTCTTAATCTCAAGGCTGCGGGTTCGAGCCCCGCGTTGGGCTTTCATTTTTGCGCTCATATTTTTTTTTGTCTCCACATCTTTTTATGGCAATTCTTGCTCCGTCTCATCGCGCCAGAGAAGATTGAATCCTGTAGGTTGATCCACTACGAGAGCAAGAGCAGCCCTTCTTGTGGTTTAAGCATGCCCAAATGGCATCAATATGCTCATAAGTCAGCGAACATGCAGGAACAAATGACTTGTTCGCCCGTTGCTTACGGATTATGAAATATATAAGCTAGATTCCGATTTCTGCAGTTGAAACGCAACGCAACTATAACCCCGCACACCTCTCCTTACACCTGTAAGGCTTATTTGTACAAAAAAGAAAAAGAAAAAAAACTCAAACCTCTGTTCTTGGCCTTTGCCCGTCTCCCAAAGTGAAGGGACCCAACGAGAATCTTGTAGCATTACGTGAGAGTAAGTAGGTAGTGAAGTTCCTGCATTTATGTTGTCTGCGACTTCAAGAAAGGGATTGATCCGCACTCACGTGAGCATCGACCGCGCGTAGATCCAGGCCCGGCATAGATAACGAGGGTTGGGAGTCGAAGATAGAACCATTACTGTGTCGTTAGTCAGGTTACCTTTTCCTTCCCTTCCATTCAAAAACCATTGGTTGTGGTTGCAGTGGACATGGTGGATGATATGGAGGATGTGTTCCAGTGTGCAAGACTAATGGCGGAAACTTGGGTTTGCCTATAGTAATAGATAAGAATCAAAGGCTGTCTCAAGCGGAACCTGAATCCAGCGCAGTGAATTTGCAGAGGTTGACAGTGAGAGACTCCCGATTCAACCTGAACAAACTGCACCTCCCCCGAAGAGTGAGCCCGAGCCTTATTCGGGAACTTACGCTCGCCCAAGCTGGATTTAGGCCTCTGCAACCAGCCATTAACGGATTGTTAATATGGTAGGGGGTCTGAAAGCTAGACAAGGGCCGGATAAATTACCTAGAGGGATAATAGGGTCTAGACTCGGCAGCCATCATTCTATGCAAGGAAAGAAAGCTTTACTAGGAAGGGAAAGGGGGAGGCAAAGAGACAGGGATCTTCACACGCGCAACTTCCCAGAGCACCCGCATTTACACCTCAATTCTGACTTGCGATGATTCCAACACGCGCAGGGTCCCGGTGACCACCGTTGTGGAGTACCTGAGCTGATTAGTGATGGTCAAAGTGATGCCTTCCTCGCGCACGAAAGGCCTGGTCAATCAACCAGAAGATAGAGGATATAGGCCACAAAGGACCAAAAGAATATAGCACAGAAGCGATTTGCTGGTGGTAATCCACCCTACTACTAGCCTCCCGGCTTGTGGCTTAATCACGGCCAGAAGATGGGTAGATGCATTTTAGATAAGCTAACAGCTAAGGCTGCTTTACAGTTGTACAATTAAGGTAATTTAAAGTAAGTATATTTTAAAGATAGAGAAGTAATTATTCTGGTTGTGTAATAGCTATATAGTATTATCTATAGGAAGTTTACTTAATTTTCTTTACAGCATTTACAATTGGTTTAAAATAGTATGATGGGATTGCTAACCTATAAAACTGACTTGAGATTATCTTCCCTTAGGTCTAGCTAATATGTAATCCCATTCCTCACACCCACCCAAATACTAGGTCCGCAGGGTGTGGCCTAATTGTGCACCACAGTCAATTCACTCCCTTTTCAGATTGTGGAAACCATTCTTACCCTTCGTTAAGTTCTCCAATTCAATCCACCCTACTCTATCTAAATTCCTGTAAGACATATCATACATTACTAGTATACATTTCATACATTTCACAATCGTTAAAAGCCGCTGCCCGCCCTGCCCAACTTCCATCCAAGGCGCTCCTGCGCACTAAGCCTTTTGCTGATGTCAACTCCATCCACCTTTCCCTGGGGATGTGCTAAGGCTTTCAGATGCCCACGCAGATGTACTCATCTAACCAGAGGTCCGTACAGGCGGACCCGACTTTGGGGTTCCACTGCTCAATATCGCCGACGGTGATGCCATGACTGCTAGCAATGGCCGGGCACGTATCGCCCGAACGGACGAAATAGAAAGCGGTACAGCCAGCCACCATTTCGGGCTCGAAGGGCGTCGGGGTATTAAGGGCGTTGCCAGCGGCGGCTGTCGGGGTCGTCGGCGCTGTGTAGCCCAGGGTCTGGTCACAGACATAGTAACCCACGTCGAGGTCGGCGCAGGACGAGTTGACGGCCGGGTTCCAAGTGTAGAAGGTGGACAGTTGGATGTCGTGTTTCGCGGCGATGCCTTCGCAGCTGTCGCCGGGTTGAACAAGATCAAATTTGCCGCAGTTGTCGGTCATGCCGGTCTGGATGGGCGTGGGCGTGGTGATGCCGTCGGCGGGAGTGGTGGTAGTGATAGTCGCCGGCACTGTTATGGTAACGGGAGCAGTGGTGCCGGCGACGTCTACACAGTAGTAGTAGCCTGCTAGGATGTTGGAACAATCTATGAGGCTGGTCAGCTTCGGGAATTGGTGTCTAGGAGCTGTGCCCCTTTTCGTTTCACGGCGCACAGGCACGGATCGGAAAAATGGAAGGATATACTAGAGTTGACAGATGGATTCCACTTCAGGAACTGGGTTGCGCTGATGTCAAACTGGGCTTTGATGTTTTCGTACGAGTCCCCAATCTGGATAAGATAGAACTGGTCGCAACTGGCGGCGGTACCAGTTTGTTGCGGTTGATAGGGATTTGATGAGGATAGCGATACCGTTGATGAAGTGATGGTGGTAAGAGTCGAGGAGCTTGTAGTCGATCCACTAGATAAAACTGTGCCGACCACACAGTAGTTCTGACCGGCCACGAGGTCCGGGCAGGTGATGCCCGGGTTGAGAGACCTGAATATTGGCACATCCATTCCCCGATCCGCCGAGAAAGACTGGCAGGTATCTCCGGAACTGGCTGCCGTCTCATAGGTACAAATCACTTGCTGACGGGGGGCGATGGCCATACCCCATGCAAGCTGTAGCCGCGGGAGTAGAAGAAGACCCGCCTTGAGGGATGTTGGAGTCATCATGGTGGGTTAATGCTTGTTCAAGAACAAAGGAGAAAAATACCTGGGCAAGCCAAGAGACAGTGCTGGGGAACAACAAAGCTCTGTTCTGCTGGGATCAGGTCTGACCATCGAGCGTGTTATATCCTGTTGTGCAACCGCACAGCCATGGAAATCAATCTCATCACCGAACATTATATGGTAAAGAAGATTGTGTGGGCCTTCAATCCTTCGAAAAACATGGAAAGCAAGAGTTTGAGGCGATGTACGGAGTACTCCGCACTGAGACATTGTCCACCTCTGGGGCGTGCGAGGACACCCGTCTTCCGCGCTTTTCAGCCCCCAATTCAATTGGAGATCCGGTAAAGCTTCGCAAAGCTTCTCAGGGCTCGGTATTAGATCATGAGTAGAACAGACAAAAAAGCAAATGTACTGCAAGTATGCAATACATAACATTTAATGCTGACCGATTCGGACTTGACGAGTAAATATGCTTGGGCAATACAACTAGAAAACTTTTAAGTATGAGTGCATGTTGCTTTTCCTGGAATAGGTGTTTACAATTTGTATCGAGTGGCTTTTCCGTCTGTCCAAATAGGGCCCTTCCATGTATCGAGGTGACTCATTCGCCGCGAGAGATAGTCGTCAATTCCTTGCTGCCTAAAGTCCTGCTCGAAAGCATATTCCTCCACCGAGCGGCTACCCCGTTATCTTACTATTGACTACAAGAACAAACCATTCGAGTCATGTATACAATGAAATTGTGAGGTCTATCGAGCCCCCCTCGTGTTTAAGCAGGTGAGGTGGATACCGATTGCTAACAATTACTACTCCGTAGGTATGTACATACTGTACAGCACTGCGGGACGTGCAGGCACCGCCGGCGTTCCGATCCATCATCTCACGACCCCGAGGATTCCGAAAAAGCTTCGCAAAATTCTGTAAAGCTTGGCTCGGACCCTAGCCTACCGAAGGGGCCAATCATCGTGCCGGCACAGAAGTTTTGCCCCCACCCCCCACGTCTCATGCATCGAGTCAGTCAATCGAAAATATCTCTAGTAGAGGTCGGATCTTTTGAATTCGTTCAATGTTGCTGCCTTAAGCACTGCTCATCAGGGGGTCGAAGGGGCACCCCATTTGATTTCCCTATCCATTGTAACCTTCAGATACAATCATTTCGTCTAGAATCGTGAATTCAAGGAGCTAAAAACATGGCCTCTACTGGGTAGTACGGGCACATTTCTCACGTATACCACAGGTCCATAGTCTTTGTCCGCAGGTGGTTGTCAATGTGCCAGGCTAGTCTTGCCTCACAGGGCACTGGTCAAGCTGCAATACTAAATAAGACTCGCCCATCTTGAGATATTGATTGATAAGAATAATTCGCCTTGTAGGTCTAGCCCCTTTCCGCTTCCTCTTTGTATTCTCCTCGGTTCCAGCCCATGGATTGTTTTTTATCGTGCTCGAGAACACCTACCAGTAGCGTTATAGTCTAACAAGCTTCAGGAGCTTGACCCGTCAGCAATCTAATTTAGCCAGTCAACCAACTAGCGGAATAGGCCGGACTTCCGAGACTTTTTCATCGCTGAACTCTTCACGAGGGGAAGCCTGCTCAGGTGATTGGGTAGAGCGCAAAGGCGATTTTAGCTCTGACTCCCTGCCCCGTCGCGAACTGGCGGAAAGGGGCACCGGCGTGTCCGGCGTGTGGAGGCGAATAGTGTGCCTTCAAAGTACGTGATTCCTGGTCAGGGGCCACTGGACCAACAGCAGCGAAGCTCCCCTCAACAGTCTCCAATTCTTCCAATAGCTCAGCTCGCGTAGATGAACGAATGGACTCTGGAGGAGCCCAGGTATTCGGCTTGAATAGTCCCAACCGGTAGCTCGGGCGTTCTACACACATAGTGTCTTATAGAGCAGAGGGCCAAGCGTGGGAGGCCAAGGAAGGCGAGCCGAGTACTGAAGTATACATGTCAGAATATCACATTGTCTTAAACGCCGGGCCGATCACTCCTAGAGCTGTAAGTATCAAAAGTCTGCACTTGCCTTGGTCATTGACTCTGAGGTACTATAGGCACGACACCACTTATATTAAGCGATATATGGAAAGATGCCAAGATAAAACTCTATATGTTAACATCACTTTAGTATTATAACAAAAGACATTACTCGACACTTGATAAGGCTTTCCTCAATCGGGATCTCGGTTGACAAAACTTCTGTCCCCCTTAAGCCTTGTTGATACGTCTAGGATATCATTGCGATCGTGTGTCTTTCCGTATCTTGGTTAGTGGAAGCGAAAATCGGAGCCTGGGGTCAACTGAACAGCGGTATGTAACTAGTAGCTACCTCGGTACGTGCCCAGGGTACGGTACCTCCTGGACTCCAGACCCTATTAAGATTAGTGCTTGCTGCCAACTCATTGGTCGGTGGGGGTGTCCACCTTTGAGCCCCCCAATTTTCTGCTTTCTGGCAATTTGTCACTTGGTGGCTTGGAATGCGGCCATTAGCTCGCCGCGGAAACCGGCCACAAAGAGCTTAGGAGCCTACATCTGGAGTTGCGAATTGGTGGGTCCGATACCCCTTATACACAAAATTTCGTCTACGAGCTGAAAACGCAAGTCTTTGTGCGGAGCCCACAACACTAGAACGATCTTGATACGAGGAAAAGTACTTGACAAATAGCCTCAATGTTGCTGCTGTGCTACATATGAGAAAGACCCGCTTGTCCTTCCAGGCATTGAGGCCAGGGGCTCGCTCGCGTACTGTACATTCCGTGATCATCTGAGGTGAATCAAGGTTGTCACCAGGGTCAACAGCGTAAGCCATATCGACACTGCTGCTGCCACATGAGGTGGTGCCGCTTCGTTGGAGGATTCGACCGGAGAAGCCGGACAACTGACGTTAGGGTACACCCCAGTCTCCAAAGGAGAACATGCCATCTCTGTGGCGGCTGCCATTATACTGGATGCGGCCGAAGGATTGATTGTCACCGAGCACGGGTTGGCAGTCACATTGGAACCCATGAAGCCGCATCCGTATTCCCCCCCAGTGACATTATATGCATAGGCGACTGTGGCGCCACACGTCTCGGCAGATGTGGCTGCCACGAGATCAGGGGTCTTCCCTGACTGGCGACTGACAGTGAAGGTGGTGGCATTGTTAGTCGTGATAAACTGATCACCTTGCTTTTCCGGATTGTCCGAGCAATTGTAAAGCTGCAGACTCCAGCTCAAGGTCCAGAAGCCTTCCGGATAATTGACAGTGTTGAAGAATCGGGTGACGAAGTGAGGTTCCGATGAAGTCCGGTTCCAATTGTCGCCCACATCCAGCTCCAAGACCCCGTCCATGATGGAGCCCGGGGAAGTCAGATTGTTGCCTTCCCACACGCTCCAGAAGATACTAGCTGCAGTGGTATCAGATAAAGCCGGATTCTGCAGCGCAAATACAATGGGCATCAACGCCTGAGGGGTGTAGGTCATGTTGCGCGGGGATATCAAGTCCACTTCAAAGATTCTCCAATCGGCAGCGGTAGCAGTGCCTATTGCCAGCACCGAGTGTGCCACCAGCGCGCACCAAGCAAGAAAACGAACATGATTCATGCTTGTAGGTGCTTGAAGGTGTTGTTTGAAAAGGAGGGTGGAAGGTGAAAAAGAATTGAAGGTTTAATTGGAGGGCGATTTGGACTGCCTCAGCTGGCTGTCATTTGGTGAGGAGAACAACCTGAGGAAATAAATAATGAGAGGATTCTTCAAGGGGCCGATCGAAAGCCACGGGATGCTGTAGGAACATTCGCCCCATCTCTTCAGGCTGCGCCATTATTGCCCAATAAAGGTTTGTGGGGTCTTTTTCATAGTGGACCCTTTGTGATTCAGGTAGTGAGTTAGTGAATTACTAGCGTGCCCTTATCCTGGATGGGGTTATGTTTTGCCTCTACTACCTCTACTTATTGTTTCTGTCATGATTGATCCGCAACAATCCCATCACTACTGCGAACAGACTGCTGTCGATGTAACTAGTCTCCCACTGGCCAAGTATGAGGGTTCAATTCACAATAGACCCGCTCGGAGGTGCCCGCAGCCTCCAGTCATCAGCGAAGTATAAAATTTCTGGTCATCTCGCCCTCCTCTGACAGATTCATCAGGCGCATTGTACTGTACTGTACGCTAGGTGTCTTTCTTTTCCAATTCTTCTGCGTGGCTTCGGCCGCGCAATACGTTCCTTACCTTCCTCTCCATCGCTCTTTTCACCTTTTCTTTGCTGTTCAATCATCGGTCGCGATTGACGTGCCCATTCGGCTCCCCGCAAGTTCCAGGTATCAGGGCAGATCGGTCTCTTGTCCAGCCCGATGTGCCGCATCGGGGCCTAACCCTGGCAACTGGTCTCTATATCACAACTTCGAACAACTCGCCTCGTGCAAAGAGTCTCTTTTCTTTTCCTTTTCATTTTCCGATCCTGTCGATGATCCCGACAGCTTTCATCGCATTTATACTTGCACCTCTTTCGGTCCTGATTGGGCGACGCTGCCGGTCAATACATCAAACCTTGCCTTGCAGTCTAAAGCAGCCCCAGCCCCTGTAGATGGCACATATCAGATTGGATCCTGGCCTTCCAGGGAGGGCCTATCGGTTTCACCTTCGCTCGCCACCCTCGTCAAGCAGATCCGCCAATATCTGTCCAATGGATTCGGCGCCGTCAACCGTCCAACCATAATCTTTGCCAGCTACGGCTCAACCTCAGTGGGCCTCTACGTCGGTCAAGGGCTGCAGAGTCAGGGGGTTGGTGATGTCGCGCTGGCATACCTGGAAAGGTCCATTGCAGGATCCAACACTAGCCTTGGAGCGAGTGTGACCATGCAATTCTCCCAGCCTGGTCAGACGTCTCACCACGTTTTCGGTCTTATAGCCACCGGCAACGGAACTTTCGCTGCTGTACAAGACGCGCTTACATCGCGGTCCAAGGCAGAATGTTTGACATTTCCATTGGTCCAAAATGTCACAAGAAAGGTCCCCCTTGCGACGCCATTGTACTCTTTCCCCTCCCAACGCTAGCAATATCAGCGTCAACCTCAACGCCAACTCCACCGATGCTTCTCCCAACTCGATATCCTCTATTCGTCGGCGCAGGTCCCTCGCTCCTCGGGCCACCTGCTCCACCGCTCAGGTCGTCTCTGGTGATACTTTTACTACGTTGGCGGAGAAATGTGGTATTACCCCGGCTCAATTCACCAAGTATAATTCCGAGTCAAAGGAGTGCGCTTCTCTGGTTGCAGGTGAGCATGTCTGCTGTTCGGCCGGTAGGTTGCCCGACTTCGCCCCTAAACCGCAGTCCGATGGCACTTGTGCGACCTACACTGTTCAGCCGAATGACAGCTGTGCCACGATTGCCGCTGCGTACGGCCTCACGATCGATGACATCAACAACTTCAACACCGATACTTGGGTATGGAATACCTGCTCGCGCCCCCTCTACGCCCATGAAGTTATTTGTCTGAGTGAAGGCAACCCACCAATGCCCGCGTCTGTCTCTAATGCAATTTGTGGGCCACAGGTCCCTGGCACCCCGACTCCTCCCAGTGGAACGAATATCTCCCAGCTCAACGAGTGCCCTCTGAATGCGTGCTGTGTTGTATGGGGCCAAGTGAGTAGTTCCCTGTTCCTCACTCGAAACCTCAATCTGGGCCTGTTACTGACAATGATTTCAGTGTGGTGTGACAGCCGAGTTCTGCACCAACACTGGCACGGGTGCCCTTGGAACGGCGGCGAAGGGCACCGAAGGCTGTATCGCGAACTGTGGCACTGAGATGGTGCGGAGTAGCCCTCCTGCCACCTACCGGAGCATTGGTTACTGTGAGGGTTTCAACTTGCAGCGTCCCTGTCTGTACCAGGACGTGGCGCAGATTGACACTTCTATCTACACCCACATTTACTTATCCTTTGGCGTGTTATCCTCCTCCTATGTGGTCCAGATTCCCCACAAGACCACGCTGTTCGAGTTCACCCTTTAAACAGATCAGAGGCGCCAAACGCATTGTGTCAATCGGTGGGTGGGCATTTTCCACCGACCCGAGCACGTACATGATCTTCCGTGAGGGCGTTACGGCCGCCAATCGTCTGACCATGGCCACCAACATCGCCAACTTCATCAAAGAGCACGATCTCGATGGAGTCAATATTGACTGGGAGTACCCGGGGGTAAGAACATACACCGCCTTCACCATTCCCTGACCCAGTGTGTTCCAGTGGCTAATCATCAACCTTCCGCTCTTTGTCTATTTCAGGCACGGGATATTCCAGGCATTCCTGCTGCGAGTCCTGATGACGGTGACAACTATCTCGCTTTCCTTGCTATCTTACGGAATCTTCTTCACGACCGGGAAGTGACGATTGCGGCACCGTCATCCTATTGGTACCTGAGGGGCTTCCCCATCAAGAAGATGGCTCCGCTCCTGGACTACATCATCTATATGACCTACGATCTGCACGGACAGTGGGATTCTCACAGTCAATGGTCTCAGCTTGGCTGTCCGACGGGCAATTGCTTGCGCTCGGATGTGAACCTGACGGAAACCATCAGTGCTCTGGTTATGATCACCAAAGCCGGGGTCCCGTCCAACCAGGTGGTGGTCGGTGTGACCAGCTACGGACGCTCCTTCGCCATGGCCGAAGCCGGCTACTACGGGCCCGAGTGCAAGTTTTTAGGCTCAGCCGATGGCTCGGAAGCCAAGCCGGGGCCGTGTACGCAAAGTCCCAGGTACATCGCCAATGCCGAAATCGAGGCCATCCTCGCCGACCCGAGTCGGGTCACAGAGAGTTACCTCGACATTGCTAGTGACTCTAATATCCTGGTGTACGACAACACGCAATGGGTCGGCTGGATGAGTGACGGTGTCAAGGCGTCCCGACGATCACTCTACCAGGGTCTCGCCATGGGGGGAACCACCGATTGGGCAACCGACACCTGCAAAAGGACAATTGTCCCCGTTACCCGGCCAAGAGCTGGGCTGGGATAATCGACGACGTCGTCCTAGACAGAGACCCCTATGTTGAGGGGAACCGGATTGGCAACTGGACCTCCTTGACGTGCTCGGATCCGGCTATGCAAGACGGTCTGTACATGCCGTGCGCCCAGCGCTGGGCGGAGCTGGACGCCTCCGATGCGTGGTCCGATGCCATCAGCATCTGGGAGATTATCGATAAGCACAAGCTGACGGGTTCGAATGACGAGAAGAAATTCTCCTACTCCCTCATGAATACTTTCCATGTCGGCGAATCGACCAACTGTGGCCTGGTCGCGCCAGAAGGCTCGTGTTCCGACACCTACCCGTGTTCCGTTTTTCAAGGCTTCGGCAGCGGGGGTTCGGGTCCTGCGGCGATGGTGATCTATGAATCTCTCACAGTCATCAACTCGGTAAGCAAACAAATTCAATAAATAAATGAATGAATGTGGCTGCTGACGAATTTTCCCCGCAATCCAGATGTACTCCCAATTCTTCGATGCCATCAGCGTAGCTGCTGGAACATACATTGACAATCAGCTCCAGGACCTTGAAAGCACCTTCGCACCCGTGCCTCCGGCTCCCAGCGACGAGTGGCTGGTGATCTTGACCAACCTCCTAGGTCTCGGTCTCACGGCGGTGGCTGCACCGTATTTTGACGGAGGTAAATCACCTGGACAGACATTTCGAGTGTGCCCCCCCCCCCCAACTCAATTCTGACGATACCATAGTTTTTGAAAGTCTACCGGCGCTGAGCTCAGCTCCGGGCGAGGCTGGCGCCGACACTGCCAAAGACTTCAGCAATGCCGCGGTTGCCTTTGGGGCCGCAATTGCATCCGCCGCCATTCCGGAAGGTGAACCGTAAGTGACCTCAATCGAGCCGAGGAGAAGGGAAAGGGGAGAACTGTTTCTAATCAGGGCCCTATGTGAACACAGAGGCCATTGGACCGCACATTCGCAGGAGAGCTTCACCGCCACCCTGGGGTCGGTGGTTTCAGGGTGGGCGAACGTGACACAGAACCAACTCTGGAATCTGTTCAATGGATCCGAGACGTCGATCGCGCTGCTGACGCGACTGATCGCCAATAGAAATCTCATTGAGGGCAGCGGCGCTGCCCCCTCAGTCACGCCCAGCACGACTCCGAATACCACCACGCAGATCGAGAGCTCCATCAACAAGGCGTTCTTTGGCTTCGCGATCCCGTCGGTGTGGGCCGTCTCCGGCGCCGCCGCCTTCGTCGTGGACTCAGGCTATCCCTGCAGCGCGCAGAAGCCACTGTCCGACTACATGACGGCGGCCACCCAAGAGGCGACCTCCTCGTGCTACAACGACAGGCTCTACTACCTGGTACGTGCCGATGGGAAGTGGAGCGGCTGCCCCGCAGAGAAGAAGCTGGGCAAGCGGATGGATTGCCCGGACTGCGGCGTCTCCGAGTGCGGCGAGGACGCGACCTACTTCACGGCGCCCCCCGGCCTGAGCAGCCTCGGTGGGGGGGCCTGGGGTGGCATCACCCTGGACGACCTCATCCAAGGCTCCGTCCGCACCTACGCCGCCAACGGCAACGCCAACGGCGGGCCCGTCGCCAATCCGCTGGACCAGGACAAGCTGCAGGACCTCTCCAACCAGGACATCACCACCCCGGGCTACATCCGCCTCCCCGTGTGCAGCCCGCAGGTCGCCTGGGCTTCGTGGTCCAACCCGTCGCAGTCCAACGCCAGCGCCCTGAACTACCCCTGCAACCCGCTGCAGGGCGTGACCAAGTGCAGCGGCTACACCTACGTGGACCAGACCACCTCCGCTTCCCCGCTGGTGTCCGACTGCCAAGCCATCATTCATAACATCCAGGGCACCGGTGGCCACTGGACGACGGGGATCGACCGCCAACGCGCCATTGCCACGTACGGCTCGTGCAAGTTTGGTGTCCAGAATGTTGGGGTCACTGGCGACGTCACCTACTACACTGGAAGTCAGGATATCGTGACCATCAGCACCGAGGCCCTCGCCAAGTACGAGTGGGAGGGCCGTGTCGGGGCGAAAGGCTATATGGAGTGCGACGGTGACGCAGGCCACCAGAAGGTCCAGTGGGGCCTGTATTAGTAATCACATCAGGTATAGCCGGATATTAGCCCCCAGTGGGCTTTTGTCAACTGATTGTCCAACTACTGGCTGCTTACCCCCGTCAGGCAGACTAGGTCCTATCCAGGATATGCATGGGAATGAGTTTCAGTCCCCGGAGCCATATCGCCCGCCCACAGGCCCATAATTGATACCTCAAAGCGCTTCGCGCAGCCAAGGGCTTTCCTCAAAAATACAATCATTTTACAAAACACCCCCCTGCCCTCTTACCCCGAGTTGGGTATTGTATGATCGTGACAATGCGCCTAATAAGCATAGTCAAGATGCGCGACGCGCCCTCTTCCGCTTACGTCTCTTCGTCAAATCTCCTTGTAGCTTTGCTCCATAGCTGTGGTCAGTGAAGCTGCCGTGCAACAAGCGGATACCTTTTATTCGGGGACCGACCGAGCTGGGAAAGGGCCCTATCTACATTCGACAGGAGGGCTGTATAGAAATCCGGGCCGCTATCTCGACCCCACAGATATAAGGCATTGTGCCGCAGGATGTAGAAAAACTGGCCGAGAAATGGCGAAGCGGCCCGGGACGCGGCAATCCGGTCATAGCATCGATGCTACTTGGTTCCCTTGCATAGAGCGTACCCCCTGCCTTTGTTTCTGTTTCCTAATTGGGTGAAATCTTGTGATTGATCATCTTAAACTCTGCTATTGGACCTGGCATCTTCGGTGGTATCGACGGCCGCAGACTACTCTGCGGCACTCACAAACAACCCAGGCGGCGGGGTTTCCTTGGGACAGCCTCATTGCGTCAGTTGTCATGGTAAGGGCAGATACACTCTGTCATTTTCCCTGTAGAAACTTACGTGGCAGGAGATACAGCATTTGCTGATGAGAGCTCACAAACTGAAGGTGGTCGTCAAGCTCATCATGCAGCCGACAAGTTAGGGTTGCAGGGGAATATTGTAATATCTCATACAGATCCGTACCGTATCATCCTGCAGTGTATATTATAGTACTTGGTATATATTACAATACCAGCATACGCAGCGATCTGTTTGATACTTTACCAACCTTATCTTTCGATGACACCACCGGTCAAAATAATAAGCACTAGACCAGGTAACCACAATAGACCCCTTCCAATGCGGGGTCACTCATATAAATAAACATCCTGCATGCGAGAGCAGCTCCACCTCATCAATTTAACCTCTCCGTGAACAGGTGATGTACTGTACTCTCAACACACCAGCTTACAGTATCCGAAACTTACTCTGCCGCTCAGCAACTGCTATCTCGGGTGCATCTGCAGTTGCCGCCGCAGAAAGATGACCGAGTGCAACGTGCTAACCGCAACCGCGACGCAGCTGAGTCGTCTTCTGCAGCAGGGCCACACGACGAGTCACGACATCGTGCAAGCCTACCTAGCGCAGATCGACCAGCACAACCGCGCCGGCCTGCAGCTGCACGCGTTGATCTCCGTTGACCCCGCGAGTGCTCTCGCGCAGGCCGCCGACCGCGACCGCGAGCGGGCCCAGGGTCGGGTCCGCGGCCCCCTCCACGGAGTGCCAATTATCGTCAAGGACGCTATCATCACGTCGCGCGCGTTGGGACTGCCGACCACCGCGGGGGCTGTTGCCTTCCAAGATACCTACGGCCGCGCCAACGCATCGATCATCGATTCTCTGCTCGACCAGGGGATGATCATCCTGGGCAAGGCGAGCATGACGGAGTTCTGCGGCCTCAAGGCCACCTGTATCACCGCGGGCTGGTCGGCCGTAAACGGACAGACCCAGTCTCCCTACATCGCGGGGGGGTTCCGCCCAGACGATCTCTTCATCGGTCGCTCCGGGCCCGGGGGCTCCTCGTCGGGGTCGGCCGTGGGCGTCGCGGCTGGCTTTGCCCCGCTGGCCCTCGGCACCGAGACTTCGGGCTCCGTCTGCATGCCCGCCAATCGCGCGGGGCTGTACTCCATCACCGCCACGCAGGGATCGGTCTCTCTGGAGGGGGTATTTGCTTTGAGCAGGGACTTTGACAAGCTCGGTGCCATGGCGCGGTGTCCAGAGGACCTGGCTCTGATGACAACAGCCCTGACTGGAGTACACTATGAGCAGTCGGGCGGATGGGAGGATGTGTCGGTCGGGTTTGTCGACCCTCTCGTGTGGGATGCGTTCGCATTCCAGAAGACTCCAGACCCGGATGTAGAACAGCAGATTGTAGGTTCCATCCTGATTTGACCTCAAGTGCTGCCTGCTGAAGCTCTATAGCTGAGTAGCTATGAATGGGCGCGATCGCAGATCGCGCAGCGAGGAGGCCGCGTGGCCTACCCGGTCGAATTGCCGACCATGGAAAGCCTGCACTACGAGGGCCAGAGTGTGAACTACTCCGTTGCATGTGAGGGACCTCAAACCACTCATTCTTGAGCCTAACGCTAATGCGAGGCAGTCTACGAGTTCCCAGAGCTATTTGAGATATTCTGCTCCATGCTGGAAGCGCCAAAAGTGCATTCAGTTGCGGAGCTGATCGAATGGAACAAGGATCATGCCTCGGTTGCTTTGCCGCCACGTAGGACATCGTTGTTACTCCACCAGTTCTCTCACTAACTCCTCATAGCACACACGGATCAGAACGACTTGGTGGAGACACTGAAATCGACCATGAATGATGAGAAAGCGGCTGCAGCAAAGGCCTACGCTCAACGGCTGGCGGGGGCAGAGGGTATTGACGCAACGCTTGCAAAACACGGAATCGATATAATCATCGGACCGGGCGACTGTGCCATCTGTGCCGTTGCTGCGCTGGCGGGCTATCCCACCGGCATGGTTCCTCTCGGGCGCTTGGAAGGGCCCGGTGGGCTGGGCCAACCGCAAGGGTTGATGTTGGTCAGCCGTGCAGGGGGCGAACAGAAGCTTCTACGGTTCATGCATCTGTGGAAAGAGATCGTGGGAGATTGGGAGGTTCCAGCTTTACTCCGTTGAGACTTGGAATTCTTCGTGTGCTACCCGTCTCTCAAGGCGCTATTCACCATGTCCATGTCAAGTCTATTAGCTAGACTCTGGAAAGAAGCTTCTAAATCAGACTCTCACGCCTTATTACATGTTTTAGCTCGACGCCAAAGCAGCAATAACAGTCAAGCCGGGGTAAGAGAGGGGCTGTCACTTATCGTTCAGGAACCATGGGGTCCACCAAAGGCGGGTCAGTCGGTCGTGTCCGGTCCGTGATCATCGGCCCTACTCCATAAGTGTAGCAAAATTGCACTGAGGGGCACAATGCAAAGTTTGTATAAGAGCCATCACCAGCGATGTGCAGTGCGCTATATAGGAATTGGTATTCTTCCGGCGCAGAATAGGCAATCACCCTCAGGAGGCATTCGATATGGAAGATGAGCGTGAAGTCTTGCACATGCGCTTACGGAGACACATTGTGCTGTATATCAGTTCTGGCTAGAGAGGCTAACTTGGGACAGAGAGAAAGGGGAGATAGGTAGACAGACTGATGGCATGTTTTCTTCTCTTCATCTGGATGACCTTGATGGAATTCAGCGTTGTCCTAGAATATGTCGAACATAATCTCAGAAGTCCTACACAATTTGATATTGAACCTAACCGACACCAGCATCAAATGACACACCGCACGAGGAAGCCAACATCGCAACATCACCGATACGAGATCCAGCTTCAGAAAGGCAGGTTGGGAGGAGGTCAAAAATGGCTCGTACCCAGCGGGTGGTGCGTGCGAGAAGCTGAAAGTCCAGACCCTTTCCAACACGACATGGAAAGCCAAAGTCAGAACCGAGCAAAGGGCTCTAGAAAATCTAGATTGCTATCGTAGGGAGCCGCACCTGTTGGATGTGAGATAAAAGCTCCGCATGCGGAAATGAACAATATGGATATGGGGTGGCATTGACAACGGTCGGGAATTAGGTTTTATGGGATGTGATAAAGTTAGTGGATCGACGCATTACGAATACGGCCCGAACATTCGCTACAATTGGGTTTTAGGACGTACCAAGGACAGCATCCGTCACATAAGATATACAGATCGACTGGGTGTCATAAAAGGCTGTAAATGGAGAGGCGACAAAGACATCTTTGCTTCTGCGTCATTGATATACGAACCTGCTGTAGTGAAGGTTGCTTGGGAGATCTCAACACTCGAAGACCAGCCTCTTTCTTTGTTCACTATTTCCCTGGGACGATACAATAGTCAACTGATAACAATTTCGTATAGAAGGCGTGTATCGGCGGTGATAACAGAAACCCAGGAAATGGCGAATTAGGCTTGTCAGCGAACCTCCTGTGCATGACGATTCTAGGAGATATAAAAAGGCTGTCGAACTCTGGCCTGGAACCTTACCTTCGTCACGTTGCATGTTACTGACTCAAAAATCCCAATCTACTTTCATCTTCATACATCTTCGGTAAACACAATGCCGGTCAGGGATTACGGAGTTTGGAAAGCCCTTCCGATCCGTTATGAGTTTGAAGATCGCTACGAAGACCCCGAATCTCCCCATCTCTCGTTATACTACCATGACGATGAAGCAAACCCCCCACAGTTCGACCCTAACTATCGACACAACCACAGGGGTAGGCCCCCAAATCCGAACAGACCAGCGGAGATTCCTGGACTTTTTCGCGCAGCAATCAACATCAAATCCAGAGATGACGAGACCAGGCTGGCCTATTTTGTGAGGCACGATTTTGTCAACCACCCCATTGCCGAGAAGCTGGCCAACCTAGCTTTTGGGTTCCATCCGATAGCACAGGTAGACGAGTTGGACGGTAAAGGCCTGGATTACATTCGGGGGGCTCTTTTCACGTTGCAAAAAGGCCGTGTTCTTCTCCACGACATCCCCGGACCCAACAATGACCTCATCGACGTCCTGGAGCCGGAAGTCAAGAAGGCCATTGAGGCCAAAGCAACCATCTTTGTATTCGGCTCCAGGTTTAACACAAGGAACGGCATCCAGAATGTTCATATGAACCAGGGAAATATTGAGGACTTTGAGCAGGACGACGGGGTGTTTCAGGATGGGGGTCTTCTTATCAAGTACCACGATCACTGGACGGGCGTCTTCCTTGCGTTCGCCTCACAAGCCGTCCACACCGATGATACAGATGGCCACGCGCTCAGAAACCCTTTGGTAACATGGGCGGACGTGGTACCCCAAGAACTTGTGGAAAACTCGGTCAAAATCACGGAAGCACTCGTTAACCCACGCGGTGCCGACGATCGAGCTGCCCGAATCAAGGAATCGGTCACGCTAGCGAATCTCACCAACCACAGAGTATCTTTGGCATCATGGAGATTCCATAACTCGGTGGGTCAGACTCAAGACCTGCCGCGACACGCAGCCTTAGATTCTCAAGCTATCCAGAAGTTCGAGGTCCCCAACTGCCCTCTTTCTAACACCGGGGATACTATCACTCTTCTCAATGAGAAAGGACTGAGAGTGGATGGAGTGAGCTATGGGTGGAAGCAGGGCCAGCAAGAAGGCCGTCCTATAATCTTTGTTTAATATCTGAGGCACACTCTGCAAGCCTTACGTTTTGTGCTCCGCTGGATGTTGAAACAAGCTCAGACATACTAACCAGTGGAATGAGCAGTTTGAAAAATGGGCAGCTTTGATTCTACTTTGTTTCTCGGCATGCCATCGTGTCATCTCTCTGCACTTCGCTTGTGACTGAGTTATGGCAGTCAAGGGGGAAAAGTGATTGTTCCAGACTGTTGAAACTCGCCGTGCTATCTGAGTCCGAATGACTAGGTAAACCAAAGTTCTACTATATGCGCTTTGAGATAAATGTACTGAATGTTTATCATTGCCCTGTATTTTGTATCTCACGGTGAACATTCCATTCCCAAGATTCATCTTAGTCCTATAACTGCATAGCCCAAGTATACCGCTCCCCTGTTGTTGCGTGCTTAGAGCGACGGTAAGCAAAACAGCGGGCGTGGAAACAAAATCAAGTGTCTTCTCTGATACATTCATACAAAATACAACCTACAGAACGATTCGCTAGTGAGGAAACCCTGCTTATTTGCCGGGACTCACTCGCGCATCCAGGCCTCCGAATCACTATCCGCGAAGGCCTTATGGAGATTGTTCGCCTCCATCCATTCCACGGCTTGAGGGAAAGTTGCACATGACGTATAAAACTCGATCAGTACCTTTTTAAATTCTATCATGTATTTGTCATGTCGCAGCGTAGCAATTGAGAGAGAATAAACAGAGACATACTGTGAAGGGAGACCGGATTCAATGGCTGCAAAGAGAAACGCGCGTCTCGTTCTCGGAATAGGATTAGATTCGAAGGTACGGCAGTGCCTTCCTAAGTCAGCTAGAGCATGCATAAGAAACAACAACTACACACCCTTTGGAATACATATAACGTGTGGATCCGCGGGTGGAGCTCCGCTCTCGACACTCTTGCAGTATATATCATAATTGTTTCGAAGCAACTTCTGCATCGATACTGGGTTTGGCCTGAACACCGGGCCATTCGAGTCTGGAAAATGAAATCAGTTGCAGTCGACTAGAGAAGTAAAGAAATGGTTTACCGGGGATATATTCAGATATCCGGGTATACACTAGGCCATCCTTCGCTACATGAAGACGATCCTGTACGGACCCTTGGTTACTCGTTCTCTACTTGGAGAGAAACGACGATCGCTATGTTTGGAGCCGATACAATGTGGCTCGAAAGGTGGTATGGACAGGGATGGCAGAGAATTGCCGCTGATTCGAAGGCCTGATTAAAGTGCAAGTGACACACGAGAACAGGCGAGGAGTTTGAGGTACCCAGTGCATGATGGGTTGGACCGTACCCTTGTTCACATCGAAGACAATAAATGAGATATAAATATGCAAGTAGAGTTGGATACTAGTTTAGAGTGGTGTTCAAAGAAAGGGTTGTGAACTTGTGATGACTTTGCTAACGAATCTGGTAAGAAGACCGCAGCCAAAGTTGGTTCGTGCAAACAGCTGCACTGATCAGCTGGCAAAGAGACAAGCTTAAGCATAGCCAAGGTGGTTAGCATGGTGTTGCACTAAGTAGAATTCTATTGTGTTTCAAGGCTGCAAAACCACCATGAGTACCGTAGGCATAAGGTAGTCTAGCACATACGACCACAGGGTGTGGAAAACAGGGCTTCCCGTCCGCTCAGCCGTACTTAAGCCACACGCCGGGAGGTTAGTAGTTGGGTGGGTGACCACCAGCGAATCCCTTCTGTTGTATGTTTTTGCTCTACTTGCTACAAGTCCGGTAGACTCCAGGCACAGGGTATATGGTAGGTAAACATGGGGTAGGTAGGGCATGCCGAAACCAATTACGAGGCGAAGGCGAAAAGACAAGCGACAGATCGCCAAAACCGTCACAACTACGGAGCCCCCCTTACCATGAACTCTGTCTCCCGTCGAAGGCTTGCGGACTAAATAGAGCGTATTAAAAATCATTAGTGGGGACAGCATAAGGATGGGCTATCTTGGCTCCTCTTTGTTATTGGTCTGCATCATTGGAAATACGTACAGACGACTTGTCCCTGATGGGTGAAGAAGTATTCTCCAATACCATAGTCGATGCCGCAGCCCACAGTAGAGTTGTACCCATAAGTCCTGCTCCCTTCGGTCGGAAGCGCATATTCGGATTGCGACGACTGCTCGGCATATATCAATCCATTGTCACCATCATGACCTGTGGACCAAGCGCACCGTCCACAATGGGCGGGTCGTGAGTTGATGAACTCGCCAGCAAAGCCGGTGGTGATTGGTAATAATAGCCCCCCTCCCGATATTCCAGTCCATCAACGTGGTTACGATCGATCATTGTCTCAAAGTAAGGGACCACTTTCTCGCGCGGCGGGAAAGGGCAAGCTCGGAAAGCCAGGACATGCCGCGAACCGGGACCGCGACTGTCTAAGCACCCCGAAGTATTAGCATCGGTGAAAGCGACAGAAGGAGGCGACCACAGGGGGAGGATAACAAGGGTCTTCTTACTTTGGAAAGTGGCTTTGACGCCGTTTTTATAAATTTGCACGCGGGAGTCCAAGCCCGGGTCCTCTCTTCGCCCCCTGGGAGGTCGAATAAGCAATCTTGGCGGGCGAGTCTTCTGGCCCACGGCGACATCTCGCCACAGTGCGAATTCCTGGCGCGGCTGGCACTAACACAAGAAGTGCTTGATGTTCCAGCCGTCCGCATAGGCTACATGCTAGACCGCTGCGCGCCCAGTAAGAGATATCAAGACCATCCAGTTGGCCTTCTCATCAAAAGGAGTCTGAAACCCTCCAGATACATGTCTATCGCCGAAGGATCGTCATTGCACGGCTCCATCACTTTCGTCACATTAGGGTTTAGACCGCCCCATAGCCCAAGCCTCAACCAGTGCCCGCGCCAGCTCCAACGCCTACCACAACCTGAACCACAACTCCCACCACCTCCACAGGCAAAGACGCTATTAAAGCCGTCATCGTCCGCTGCCAAGGCGACACCTCCCCTGGTCAGCGACCACCATCTCGACCGACCACCAGATCTTCGACAACGCCGTCCCGCCCGTGCCGGCCCTGCTCGACTTCCCCGTTGTGGTGCACCGCGTGGGCACGCGCGACAACGGCGAGTTCGGGTGCCTGGACAACCAGGCCATCACCTACCTGCACATCGACCCTATCTCCGAGATGGCGCCGCCGGCGTGGCAGGCGGGGCGGATTGGCACCGTGATGGTGGCGCGCAAGGACCGCAAGGATCTGTCGCCGGAACACTACGAGGCCGTTTGGATGTACATCGACTACATGCTCGATTTCTTTGGGAATGGGGGCCCGCCGCCGGAGCACCTGTTCAAGAAGGGAAAAGTTTGAGCGGTGGTTCGTGGGGTACCAGAAGGAGTGTTTGGGGTACGGGCGCGAGGAGAGGAGGGATGTGGCGCCGTTGTATTAGGGATTTGCATCGAGTCGAACAAATAAGATGAAGATTGGGATCTTGAGGTACTACAAATGTGGAGAGTGGAATGTAGGAGATATTGTCTTGTTTCATTTGAAATGTTATATAATAAACAATATAATAGGTAGGGGCACCTTTCAGACCTCCTCGACGCCCACCAAGTCAGACCGACCGAAGTCAAGACGTCACAACAAGGTAAAGATCATCACCACTCCCTGGACCAAGAGCCCGTCCAAATGACGGGAATACGTCTGACGAACAGAATATTCCCAGCCACCGGCGCAGACACGGTCGAGTCGGAAGTAAAACGGCTTCACTTTAGGGCATCGAGGACATAGAAGTCATCAGCAAGGGTGAGGATTCTGTGGCTCTTTAGAAGAGCTCAGAGGTGGGACGTCTACTCTAAAGTGATTCTTTGAACTGTATGCGAGAAGATGGTTAGCGAGACTGCTCATCATGGTGTTGTCTGGCGGTTCTGGATGGAAGCCACCAAGGTAGGGGGAGGGATCACTCACGTAGAGTCGCTTGATTTTCAGAAGAGGATCGGGAGACGGGCGGCTTATATACCTGGCCGATTTTTTCGCGGCCGCGCTAGTGGTTAAGCGAGTGAAAATTCGTGGGTGGCTTATGATCATAGCATAATATGCTGACTCAGCAGCTTGGCTCACCTGTTGTGAGGGCTCTGACTGATTATTCACTCTGCCGTCCTGAGCCTAGCGCAGCGTGCTCTATACTACTACGCATACGCAACGTTTTTGTCCATGATGGAGTAGGGGAAAGACGAGTTCCTTTGAAATAACTTAGATAAAGACCCTCAACGTGCCTTTATCTTTAATTCCTAGCATCACTTGACAGCTGTAAGTTACATGAAAACATTGGTCAAGGGTGGCAGCTGACTGACATGGCATGGCGCAGCCTGGGTGCTTGCCAGATTGGGCTATCATGGATCCCGCCCGCCTTAATCTCCAATTTCCCCCGCCTGCTCTCCTCCAAGATCTTTCTCTCCCATCCCAGATTCTCACACTGCCTCGTTCTCTATCCTCCGTCAACTTATTATACTCGTCATGCTTGCGAGATATCAATCACAGACCTGTTCATGAACCCAAGTCCTCTCACTTCGAGTGAGACCAAACTCCCCGCCTGCCCCGCGCCTGTCTGTGCCGAACTCGACAAAGGCGGTGGAGTGCGCTTAGGCTCCCATACATTCGCCATTTACTCTTGCGCTGCGCTCCCACCCAGCTGGCCACAACTTCGAGACGATGTCACCACATACACCCAGTTGACAGCCTGCGCGGCACGGGTCTGCGAGACTTTGCCAGTATTGTTGAATTTAGATCCGTGTACCTTGGCTCAGCTGGCCTCGCTCCCCGCTTCTACCTCCCGGTCCATCGGCACGATTCCGACCGTCCCCTGGTTCTTACTCCATGCGTCGATGTTTGAGAGGCACTGTGTAATCGGACATGGATCGACCGTGGAGTCGCTGTTGGTCATTCTGCAGCGCCCCTGGTGTGTTCTCGAAGCCTGTTGCAGCAACACCGAAACAATCATAGCCTTGAGAGATTTCGCCCTGGTAGCGGCCCAAGTCGACCCAGACAGATACGATGCAGCTGTCCGACTGCTCTCCCATGAGTCAGGGGCCCGAGGTACACTGGGGAGGGATTTAATTTACCGCACCAAGCATGTCTGCGCGTCGCGTTCTTCTCTGGCTGCCGTCCGATCGATATATGTCGCCTCCACCCTAACCGCCGTTACATCGTACAATCGGTTCTGGCTGTCGCTCATCTGCACCTGCGCCGTCTATGTGGAAATTCCTTTCTCCGAGGTAGTCCGACAGATGCGCGACGATCTGTGCGATCGGCCTGCAGACAATGCCTTGACTCATTTGATATCCCTCTATAGCATGTTGCTCAGGCAGATTGGCAACCAGGTCATGTGATCTAGCACCACAGTCACTAGGTGGCTGGCTGGACATTTGTCGTATTTGTTTCACCAAGTTTTCTTCTCGTACCAATCATGGCTTTCTTCGCATCATGAGCAAGTAGTTTGTCCCAGCCGCGATCATACACATACAGAGGCGTGTTCAAATCAAGTTAGTGTGGGGTCGGTCTGGTATCACTCCGGCAGATTAATTACTAGCGCAGCTCCTGCTGCAGCAGAACAGCGAATGGAAAGTGAATTTGCAGCTGCAGGATGGAGGCTGACAACCTCAGGCCAATCACCTACCTCCATTCTTCGTGATCTCCCAATACACAGACGCATTCAGGCCGTGTTTTTAGGATGATCCATGACGGATCCCACCCAACAAAAGTCGGAACCAGCTGTCAGCGCACTGACCAGCTGGTCGGGCGAGGCTGCGGCGTTGCTTTCACTTAAGGGCACCACAGTCCCACTTCCACCCAACACTGCAACCCTCACACAGATATGCATATGCTACTACTTGCCCATAATGATTGACGATTGATGCTTCATTCTCTTGTTCTTCATGCCAACCTCTTCGGTGGAAACCTGGCTCCGGGGTCTGGCCTTCTCCTTGTGCGCGACCCTGGCGGAGGCCAAATACCCCTTCTCATCCTCCTCCCCCAAAGCAACCCTCACCAATGACACCTCGGTCTCGTTTGACCCTCTCGGCGTGGCCGCCGTGCTGGGGAACCCGCGAGCTGGCGCGAGCGCTGCCCGACTGTACGTGCAGTATGATCAAGCCGTGTTTCACTGGCCACACATGACGATGATCGGAGGGACGCTCCCGGCTATGCAGATGTTGGTCGAGCACCTCACCTCCGCGCTCCCCTCCGTCCATCCCGCCGTCAGATTGTGCGCCAACGAGACCACGATGATCCCGATTCGTTCCAACGTTTCGAATCAGGTCTTCCGCGAACTTCCGCTGACGCTCAGCAACCTTTGGCTCCATGACTACATCAACTTCAAGCCCAGCAACGAGAATCCAGGCAATGACTTCATGGTGATTCGTATCAATGCAATCGATGAAGACGCGAAAAAGCAAAAGGGCAGCACGGAAGAAGACCCGGGTTTGGGGTGGTGGATGGCCGGCCGGCTGACCCTGTATCTCTTGATCCTTATCAACGGAGCGATGATTCTAGCGGCCATGCTCATCGGCATCCTGGCTGCAGACATCTGGGCGTTCACCCTGTTTTTTCTCTACGGTAGTCACTGGATTGCGTCTGCAATCATCACCTTCGTGCCCATGGTCGAGTTCCACGTACCCCCGAATATCGACAAGAACATGAGCCCGCGATATGCAGCATACCAACGGCCAGAGGGTGGGACCGTCATTTTCAAGGGGCCCCAATACGCCCTAGAACGCTGGGCGCGGTCGACCTGGGAATACAAGTACAAGCCCTGGAAGGCGCCCCTGCATTGGGCGTGGATGATCACAGGCGCACTGGCCGCCTTCGCCTCGGTCGCGTGCATGGTCAACATGCACGGATACCTGCAGCTGGCCTTCCTGGCGGTGCTCGTCTACGCAACGCTCGCCGAGATCATCGCCACCAAGATCTCGCGCCGTCTTCAAATCAAGGCGAAGGGACCCGTGTCCTTTGAAGCCACGCTGAACAACGACACCCGATCAGAGGGCATCATTTCGGCTACAATCAAAATTCGCAAGGATTGTCGCCTGGAGGGCTTTGATTGGATCAAGATGGGCCTGCTCCCGGATATGCCTGTCTTCCGGCAAATGCAGGTCACGCTGGCGAGGATCAACAGGCGCCAGAACGAGGCAGAAGAAGAGCGGTCCACTCCGTACAGTCCTACGGAGATCACGGAACTCGAAGACGAGATGGAGCAGTATCGCAAGCAGTACGTGCAAGATGCGGTCAATGACGCCGAGGAGGACAAACGGCTGGCCCAGCGTCTGCGCGGGGAGATGAAAACGGCCATCGACGATTGGATTAAGACACTCCCCCAGGAGAAAGAGGCGGCGCCGGTATCTTCTTCCAGTGGCCTCAAAAGCATCAAATTTTGACCCTGTTCCTTGGGTCAGTCGGTGGAGCGAGTGGTCAGTCAAGCCTCACAAGCATCTGGTGGAGGCACCCTGCAACCGAGTGGGTGCTATCCTTTACCTCGATTAACGGCAGTGCAGAGGTAATATTGGCATCAGATGGATGTAATAATAGTGAACCCAACAAAGGTGTGAATCTGTCACTGGTATAGTGGTGGAGACAGGGGTGTGTGAATCAGTATCGGTGATCTAGTAATAGGAATAGCCGTGGCAGCTAGTAGCCAGGCATGATCTAGAGTATCTGTAAATAAGAACAGAGAGTGAATAGCCGCACTGCAAAGCTGGACTATTTCCTGGTTGGGTATGATGCATACGATGCCGTGCGTACAGTACGCGGCGCAGATATAGTCCCTGGAGATGATAAGAAAGATGTAACCAGGGAAGAAAGTAGTTGGGGAATCAGGGGTCGGGCCTTTATCACTTGTGGCAGCAGCTCCAAACGCCCATAGAAAGAAAGGAGGCAATAGAACCAAAATCACCGAGTCGTCAAGTGGGAAGAAGAATCCATCCTCGCTTCTGAATTGTCGGCGTTCCTGAGTAATCCATTCAGCCCGCGTGCTCCGAGGCGAATTCCGAGCGCGTTGCCCACCTTGAGAATTCAGATAGTTCAACAACCAAGAGACATATGAACCGCGTCAAGATCGCCCACCGCTGAGGCTTCAAGATCGCTTACAAGGATCTTGTCACGCTCATCCCCCACCCCATGGGCCCGGGCCGATCGGACCGTCTGGTCACGTGAAACTACAGAACCAGTACAGCACCACTCTACTGTACTTTGGCCTCGCCTACACCAACGAGTTGAAAACAAATGCCTCTCGTACTTTGTTGTTCGAGTTAGCGTTATCTTTGCACCGAGTAACCCGCGTTTTCCGAAACTCCTGCAGCGCGTTGTCGTTCCTCTGCGACATTCATCCCCAATCCCCTTCCGCTACCGCCTCACAAAATATACCCCTCAGTTCAGTTCAAGCCATGCAGAGACACAATCAATTCTCATTTCCACGTATCCAACAAAGTATGGCACATGCATCAAAACAATGAAAAACCTCGTACAACCGTATTTCCAAACCCATTTCGAGCATGAATTGAAATCGCGACCAATACACGAGACACCCGCTCCATCCCATCGAAGTGGAAAGCATCAAGGCTGCTTCACGATCTTCGGGGCCGTCCGGCCCTTGGGCTCCTTGTGGTCGCCGTAGGGGAACGGTAGAGCATCTTTATCCGCAGGCGCGCTCGAGTAGTACCGGTGCAGCATCAGGCCGCCAGCGAGGACGGCGCAGACGGTGTAGATGGTGCGGTTGTTGCGGCCGCCACTTTCGACTGTTCATCAGCGGGATAGGCAGTGCTTAGTGTGGGACGTACCGGAGAACCGGGGGGGTTCCGCCTGCTGCGAATGCGGCCATTTTCTCTGGTCACTTCTTGTTATTGAAATTGGATTGGGTCAGTGGGACGTTTGGTGTGAGGAGATGGGGACAGCTTCAGATGGTGTACTCGGTGTCGGGAGAGGGGAAGGGGGACGGGTGGAGCTGCGTATATATGTCTCGGGCGGGGATCACGCGGTTGACAGTTGCCACTCTCCACTACGTACCACTTACCAGGACACTCGAGGGGGTCTTTGTGTGGGGTACGAGTCTGACATCATTAGCTTCGAGGGATGGGTCTGGACCGGAGATCGGGTGGTGGTGTAGCCATGGGTTGGATCCGGGGCGGGCGTGGCATCTTTCCTTGTGTCACTGGGGCTCATCACAACATGCACAGCATTGCACAGAAGTACCTTGGTGAGCTAAGATGAAATAATGAGGAGGCTTTACGGCTTCATCTGACCCGCATAAGCGAGGTTGATAGATCTCATTCAAGCATGTGGATCACTTTGCCCGACGCGGTCAGATCGACGCCTCCCTTTGAAGCCACATTCCAGCCACACCTCGTACCTCTCGTGTCCCCTTTAAAACCCGCGTCAGCCTGCTTTTTTAATTCTGCATCCCTGACTTTTCCTACGACCACGAGTCAATCATGGGTCTCAGCGGTTGGACCGGTGCATGCGTGAGTTGCCCTCAATACTGTCGTGTCTCGTTGCTGACGGGATGAGGGCCAGTGCCTGGGTCTGCAACGACTCCTCGGCGCGAACCAGACATTCTCGGAAGGCACTGCAGCCTACAACGCCTCCCTTGCATCCTATTTCGCCCAGCAGGAATCGCAACTGTACCCCAGTTGTATCGTGGCCCCGACCACTGTCGACGGTGTCGCCACTGCGGTCCAATACCTGACCGCCAATGCCACCTGCGACTTTGCAATCCGATCCGGCGGCCACATCGTGGTCGAAGGGGCAGCCAACATTGCCGACGGCGTGACCATCGACCTGCGCGGCCTCGACTCCATTGGAGTCAGTGATGACCGGTCCACCGTGACCGTCGGCGTCGGCGCCACCTGGGGTGATGTCTACAAAGCCCTCGACCCGCTCAACCTCACCGTAGCCGGCGGTCGCGTCGGGCAAGTGGGCGTGGGCGGGTTGACCACCGGGGGCGGCATCTCCTACTTCTCGCCCCGCTACGGCTGGACCTGCGACACGGTCGTCGACTTTGAAGTCGTGCTGGCTAATGGATCCGTCGTTCATGCCAATGAACAGGAGAACCCCGAGCTTCGGGTTGCCCTGTGCGGAGGATCGAACAACTTCGGAGTTGTCACGCACATTCAGCTGACGGCCATCGAGCAGGGCCAGATATGGGCCGGGTTGGCTTACTACTCCTTCGACACGGTTGACGAGCAGCTGGAGGCGACGGCCGATTTCAGCAACGCTGACACCTACGACGACTTTGCGTCGTTGATTGTCAGCTTTGGCTTCTCCAGCACGCAAGGCGCCGCGCTTGTCAACAGTCTGGTGTACACGAAGCCGGAAGCGAATCCGCCCGCGTTTCAGCCGTTCACTGCCATACCTTCAGCGATTAACACGTTGCGCCTAACCAATATGTCCGATATCTCAACGGAACAGGGCTCTTTCCAGCCGAATGGCGAACGGTAGGTCCTCTTTGTCATTTCTTGGAGTCAGGACTAAGTGGATTGTGTTTTCAATAGTCAGTTGTGGCTGGTCACGACCTTCTGCACCAGCGTTCCCATGCTCAACGCGACGTACCGTCACTGGAACGAGAGCCTGGCCGCTGTTCAGGATGTGACCAATGTGACGTGGTCGTTATCGCTGGAGCCATTGCCGTCCGCCATCTATGCAAGAGGCAGCAACACCAATTCATTGGGGCTATCAGATGCAACCGGTTCACTGATGATCGTGCTGCTGAGCGCTAGCTGGGTTGACGAAGCGGATGATGCGCAAGTGGAGACAGCGGCTCGTGTCCTCTTCGAGGCCATCGAAGATGACGCCCACGAGCGGAAGGCCTACTATCCCTTTAAGTATCTTAATTATGCAGCCCAATGGCAGGATCCGATCGCCAGCTATGGCGATGACAGTGTGGAACAGCTGTGGCGAGTTTCCCGGGCAGTGGATCCCGAGGGTGTCTTCCAGCACCAGGTTCCGGGTGGGTTCAAGCTTCCTGTTTGAAGAGCCCTTCTGTGACAGGCCACCTAGACTTGATTGTTAAGATGTGGTATCGGGATGTTGCATAGTTACATAACAGGTTACTTGCCTAATTACACAAGAGCATAAAATGAGCATCGATATACTTCCGTTCGCCGCTTGTCGGCTTCGCAAACGCGAGCGAAATGCATATGCTGTAGAGTGTAGTTCGACAAAACAACCTTCAAGGCGTACGTCGTGACCACAATAGGAACCGAGTCAGGTTTCTGTGTACGACGGAGGCCAACGCCGAAAATGATGGTGTCAAGATTTTGTGGGGCCGGATCCGGTATTTGCCTTGAATTCCTTGGATATGGCAATTAACCTTTCGTGTAACCTTATTTGTTGGCATAACAAGTCATTGAACTGCAAGCGACAGGCATCATACGAAGGTAAGATTCATCAAGGTGATGGCAGCATGCCACTGAAACCAGTTTGGCTTGGGAAACAGTATATAATGACTGTCATCTAACGCGTAGGCCTTTGCCCTACAGTGAGTGGGCTTCCGCGTTTCATCGAATCGAACATAGTATAACCATGGACAATGCTCCGAACTTTCGCACACCACCACCCAAGTCATCCATTTTCCTTCTCAGCTTCCCCGCAGTCGGAATCTTGCTGGTCACCATCAATCGCGAGGAGCAAAGGAACTCCGTCCCCGTCGTAGGACACTCGGAGGGCTTGCAGATCTGGCACTGGTTCGATGACGAGCCGTCACTCCGGGTGGGGATAGTGACAGGAAAGGGCACCAAGGCATTTTGCGCGGGCGCTGATTTGCTGGAGCAACGAGACCCGCCCAGTCACTTCAACTTTGCAGCCCCAGTCCCCGAAGATGGGTTCATGGGACTCAGTTTGCGTCGCGGGAAGAAGCCGGTGATCGCGGCGGTGAACGGGATCGCGTTTGGCGGGGGGTTGGAGTCGTGTCTGAACTGGTACGTCGACGCGTCTCTCGATCCGAGTTGGAACAGCGGAAGTGCAATAGACACAGCTAATCCTTTTTCATTGTGCCTACCAGCGACCTCGTCGTCTCCTCCCCGGAGGCCGAATTCTCTCTACCAGAAGTGCACATCGGGGCGTTTGCGGCTGGCGGGGGGCTGGCGCATATCGTTCGGGCGTGCGGCCTGCAAGTCGGGAGTGAACTAGCATTAACAGGAAGAAGAGTCTCAGCTCAAGAGGCAAAGAGTCTGCGATTTGTTAATATCATCGCCAAGTCGCCAGAAACGGTGGTGGACGAAGCGATCAAGCTGGCGACGCAGATCGTCAGCGTCTCACCGGATTCAGTTATTGTATCGAGATATGGGTTGAACGAAGCATTGGAGATGGATACTATCGAACGACACACGCGCTGCACGACGAAGCAATATGGAAGAGCTCTCATGGAGGGCGAGAACTATCGGATTGGCGTAGAGGCGTTTGCGAACAAGAAGGAACCGAAATGGGTGGATTCTAAACTGTGATTGGCGCGGTCAAAGGGTTCTTGTTTGCTCGTTGCTTGTCATGAGCGGAAAGAGGACGAAGTTAAGAATAAACTTGGTGGAGTGAAGATCGGAGCGAGTCAATTTAGTAAATACCAGTAATCACCTGACCTAACAATATGGCTTGTTTGCAATGCACTGGACTGTGACTTCCTGGTTGCTCATTTTCTTCTACTGAGCTAATCATTTTGTAGTCCTTCCACACAACATCTCTGCTTCACACCTCTTTGTCCCCTGTCGCATGTGCTCTTGATTGGAATTGCAGCTCTGGAGCAGCAATATGAACAGCTAACAAGCGAACCCACCCTAAGGCCGACGACCCCCTCCTGAAAGCCAGTACGACACTCTTGTCGCAAGTCATCTCGTTGGCTGTCAGCACCAAGCTCATGAGTCTGTACTTGAAAGCAAGCGCTACGGTGGGTTAAGGGTGATTCGAGGGTCACTGAAAATTAGATAGCAGGTGGTGCCTGACAATCCGCTCACTTGGTTCCAAGATGGCTAATGTGTAACATACGTGGATTAGAGACGGCTCCAAGACCGATATGCTCCCTTCGAAGACTTCGGTGAGATAGATTCCGAACCCATATCGTGATGTCGATGGCCCAGAGCAAAGCGTCGCCACCGTCCCAATGAACCACGGGAGCCTCGAATTGTGCCCAGCGCCCGTGGTATCTGGCACTGGGCAGACCTTCAAGGTTCAGTGCTGGCTACAAAGATAGAAAGCACACCTCTTCAGCCCGGAGTGGTACACGAGACTGTCTCCTTTTGTGTCGTGGAACTCTTCTATCGACTAAGCAGAACATTCTGACGAGTGAGAACAAACCTCGGACAATCGAAGTCGAGAGCTGGATGTGGGGTGTTGCGAGTTTGCTGATAATGGCGTTCAAGGAAATGACAAGCAGGATCCGTGAGTGAAGAAGACCCACAAACCTATCTGTTGCGGAAATACCCAGCTTTATCAAGGATCGTAGAGACAACTTCTTGAGTCGTCAGCACTGTGTCATTTACCTAGAACCCAATGGTGCAACCACTCTCCGTAAGGATTCCCATCGGTCAGTTGGCTCTTTAACCAAGTGCCATTGATGTTCCAGGCTCGGTGGGCAA
Organism: Aspergillus japonicus CBS 114.51; assembly: GCF_003184785.1. Taxonomy (NCBI): domain Eukaryota; kingdom Fungi; phylum Ascomycota; class Eurotiomycetes; order Eurotiales; family Aspergillaceae; genus Aspergillus; species Aspergillus japonicus. The sequence continues at coordinate 148,871 of NW_020291692.1, forward strand.
AGTGTAGGTACTTCTTGGATTGGGTCCTTCGTCGCTAGCCACGTTATTCAACAGTAAAGTCACTCTTGACTATCCTCCGCTTCACCTAGAGGTGCCAGTGGACCTATCTGAGTCAGGTATTCTCTTTGCGTTGCGATTAGTTCCGTATCTGTGAATTTGCAAGTCCTTCTATGCGAGCCTTGATCCACAGGGGTGAATCAGCTTCGCCGCATAAAAGCGACCGTATGCTATTGCCCTGTTGCGATGGGTTTCTCTGCTAGCTTCGCGAAATTCAACCCTAGATCCGACCATAGAATAAATGCCATTGCAATCGCAAGTTGACTAGTCTTCTGTTTTTATCATTGTCGCCATGCCGCCGCTCTTCCTGGTGGTGTCGTATCCACCTCCTTGTGTCGGAGCGCACAGCAGAGAACTCCTCGAAGCCTTGCTTCTGTTCATATAGCAAGAGACACTCTCCTGTTTGCTAACCGGTTTATCTGCCTAGACATATAGTATTCCAATCCCCACTTCCCAGGTCAAGAATTGTTGTACATTGGGATAGGCTAGAAAAGCTCTCCGGGGAGAAAGTAGTATGCTCTGTTGGCCACCAATCCAATATTGACGGGCAATTTGGTGTTAAATGATGATAAAAACACTCATTGATCGATTCCAACTCTAGTCATGACTTGTAAAATACGAAACCTTGAGAAATGCTTGTCAATTGATGCACTTCCCTGGCCATCCAGCATAGCTTGAACCATTCGAACCGGCCGGGGGCGTGGGAGCTTTCCCTTTTCCAGAGACCAAAGTACTCCACCGCATCGAAAAGCCCCACAACACGCCCCACATTGATCGGAATCAGCTCGGATCAAGATATATGAAATGATCGACGCTTTTTATGATGGAAACCCATGAAAAAAAGGTCAGAAACAAATGCGTGGAAGCCAGAAGAGGCATCCGAAGCGGCTGGTCTCGAAAACAACCAGAAAAAAAATAAGTCCCCGCAGCCGGGAGTCGAACCCGGCCCTGCGCTCACATGGAAGTGAGGCCCAAGCAGGTACGTGATCCTACTTGAGGGTTCTAAGCGTCTCGCCGTGCTACCGCAACACTACAACGGGGACTTATGGAAAGTACAGCAGCTACAGGGGGGCATAACCCAGCAGCCGTAACCGTTGCCTCGCTGTAGAGGGGCCCCGCGCCATGCGATTTGTCTCAGATGGGGATAGAACATGTAGAAAGGGGTGTTCCAGCGATAGGCTTTTTGAGAACAGAATTTTCCGATGAGTGGGGATGATTTGGCTCGTTTTATCGTGATGGATAGGCTGAACGAGCGCTGCGAGGGTGTACAGAACTGTCAGGGCGAGAAATGAGGGAAGTCACTACATCACTCGCTGTTTCGGCCGCTCTGGGCCTGTAGGACCCCTTGATGGCGGATGGGTGAGTTGTTTGGCTTGTCTGGGCGAAGACCGGGGTTCGAGCCCTCTGCAGAGCAGGAAATTACTCTTCTTCGGCAGCCCAGCGCAGCGGAAGGATGGATGGTCATGATGAGGAAAGAGCTGGAGTCACGGGGAGGGAGGGAGGGATTGCCTCATCTTTATATGCAGCAGCAGCAGCAGCAGCAGCAGCGGGTGGGTCCGGCCCGGGGTTGCCGTAGCCGAGGTGGAGGCCCGTCCCGCCCCTTAGCATTGCTTAGTTTATGTCCACAGTGGAAAGTGCATATGTCTTGAAGTGCGAGAGTCGATACATGTTAGACAAAAACAGCAATAGCAGATCCCAATGAGTACATTGTGCCTACTTGATCCGTTACAGTCCTTTCATTGGAATAGACCCAGTAGGGGTTCATTACGGCTTGGGTCCTCAGGTGATAAGATCACAAGTATCATTCTTGGGGCAATTTGGCCCGCACACAGAATTCCCTTGGAGCCCAATTTTTAGAGCAAGTTGCGAAAGGAGCAAGGCTCTCTATGTAATATGGGCTCAAATATTGTGACAGCCACGATTTACATCGACCTGCGGCGCTTGCTTCGTCTCCGCCATTTACTTATTACTCTGGGCCATCTTTCCGCTGACTCAGCGCTGAATGCAAATATCTCAATGTATTCCGGAAGTCATGTAGTACGGAACCTTGACACCCCTCAAGATGGGACAAAAGGTCACTACGTTGTCCACTTCCGAATGCAGGCAGATTCCCCGCTGCCAGTAAGAACCCACCGGTACATAATGCTGGTCCTACGCTGAGTACCCCACTCATTCTGCCTCATTGACTCGTCCCTCTTCGACCAGACTGGCCCCCGCAACCTCACGCTCCGCACGGGTCACCAGGTCTGTACAGAATTCGACCAGAACTGACAGATGCTCAACCTCGGCGCGCGTAAGATGGCGAGTATCGATCCGGCGGAGCGAAACCGGGGACGCTCGTAGGATTTGCAGGTGGGAGCGGCTCTCGCAATCTAAGGGGTTGGCGACGATTCGGCAAAATAAATTGAGGTGGGCCGAAAGAAGGTAGAAACACAGAAACCTAGCGCTGGTGTTAATGAACTTGCTTTTTTCTCCAAGATGTGGGTAACATTTCCCGTGACGCGATGGTATTGTCGTCAACCTTTTCAAACATACCAGAACATTTCCGGATTGAGAGCCAGCTTCGTTGCTCGCAAGAGTTCCAACGATGAAACACTTGCTTGAAGGGAGATGCTGAGGCTGGACTCCAGGGCGTCGCGGGAGCTGGCCGTCTCCCCCGCCCACGACTGACAGCGATGTACCACCTGGTGGATACATCCCAGAGTGTGGTGAAACTTCAGGTTCAGGAGCAAGAGGTCGATGTCGCAAAGTGAGTGGGTCGGCAGTTTGAATACGTGGATAGTTGGCCGGAAAGGCTTGGGGATACTCAGGCGCCATTCCTCTAGCTGGTTGTCTAGTGATATGATTGTCTGTAGAAGTTCAATGCTGGATTTCGCGAAGGCTTCTGGCGCGTATAGCGAGATATAGAGTCGAGAGACGTGTAGCGTGAGATCGGCCATGTAGATGTAGACGTCCGCGCGGGGGTCTGCGGTACGGGGAGGAAGAAAGCTCGCCAGAAATTGGGGGGAAGATTCATAGTCACAGGGCAGGATGGTAGCAGCCAACTTGGCTAGAATCAGCGGCGGCTGTCCCGTTCGCAGAAAGATTTCGTTATCGACCATCAGGCTGATCCAGAGTAGATCCCGTAGTACGAACCGGTGTTCATTCTCGGCATCTGGCTCCGGTGGCAGGCTTTCGGAAGATGACTCGAAGAAGTGGCATTTGATAGCCAGCTCGGTCAACTGAGAAGCTATGGTGCCAAACGTCTCCCAAGCTTCTAGAAGTTCTCCGAGCACACAGTGACATAGGGCCTGTTTAGCGTCTAGGTGTCAACTGTCCAAAGAACAACGAGACTGCGGATAGCTGACAGAAAGTGCGTAACTTACCAGTAGAAGCCACACTTGAAGCGATTTGGGAGACGACGGGCTGCGCCCAGCGATCGGTAATAGGCGTCTTGCCTCCAATGCCAATCCTTTGCCATCGACCGGGTAGTTCCTCTCCTGGCTATGGCCTGCTAGTGAACAGAACGCCACAAAGGCATACACTAATGCATGAGTCATATTGACCTCGTCTATAGACTGACTGGGGGAGTCGGAATAAGCCGTCTCTACAGCCGATATCACCATGTCCATACTAGATACTGCGCGCAACAGCCCCGTCCTATTTGTTGCATAGAATGCAATTGACGCTTCGGTGATGAAGCGGTCGGGTAACTTTGACGAGACTCTTGCTGGATGCAAGGACGTTGTTGGAGCACTGTATGAGGTCATTTGCTTGGCCCACGGGGCTCCGAATGGGACGACGGTGCTCAGGACTTGCGACACTCTTCTATTAGCGTCGAGCATTTTGGGGGCGGCAAATGACAGCAGCGGGATAGCATTGAAATTCTAGAAATATTTTTTTATATTAAATAGATCAAGAAAGCCTCTACAAATCATATAATAAATAACAATTATAATAAAATAAGTAAGATAACTGGGGGAATATTAAAGAAAATCTTAATTGTATTCTATATATAATATTTACTAATCTGTAATATTTTCCTGGTCTTAAAACTGCTTTATATAGTCAGATAGTGGCATTAATAACTGTAGTAAACTAACTCCCTAGTATAGAAAAATTATTAGTACTAAGGAGCAGTTCTTTTATATTAGAATCTTATCTAGTGGAATTAAAAAAAATACTAGGCTTTAAGTATTAAACAGAATAATCTTTTCATATAAAAAAACTTTTTGGCAAAAATTGAAAAGATTTGCCGTATTCTATAAACTAAACAGTATATTATTACAAAGTAGATAGATACCCTAATAAGAATTAAAGGGATTTGCCGCATTCTAAAAGCTGAATAGTAAATTATTGTTAAATATATAAATATTCTAATAAAAATTAAAAAAATTTACTGTATTCTAAAAGCTGAGCAGTAAATTATTATTAAGTAGATAAATATCCTAATAAAAATTAAAGGGGTTTACTATATTCTAAAAGATAAATAGTATATTTCTACTATATTAAAGATTGTTGCTAGAAGAATAAAAATATATAGAAATATAAAATATAAAAAAGTTGTTCTATATTTTGTAAGTATAATATTTTTTTATAGCTGTAATAGTTATATTTAAACCAAAGCTGTATTCTAAGTTTTAATAAGATATAGAGTAGTATTTCTACCCACACCCAGTAGTTTATTTAGTAGACTAAAAGTATTAGATTCCAGCAAAAGAAAATTTTAAATAATCTAGACTTTATTTTAGCATAAGACAGTTGCAGGTAGTAAAGTTTCTTATAGATTCTTTATTCTTACAGTTTTCTTTAGAGTGGCTAACAGCCAGGTCAGGTTAGATTAATTAGAATTTTTATATCTGACTACCAGATTATAGTTAGGTTAAAAAACTTTTTATACTTAACTGTAGTATAGCTAAAAACTAAATAGTTAATTATTTTAACTATTTTTAGTACTAAGTTTTATCTGCTATATTTTTTTTAGTTTTAGTATAGTTAAAATATATTTAGATTAAGCAGTGATTAATCTAGCTATTTAAACTATTACTAAAAAATATTTAAAAAAAAGTTTTTTTAAATAAAATAAAAGTAATTTAGAAAAAAAATAATATCTTTATTATTTATATTTTTATAAAATAATAAAAAAATTCTAGTAGTTTTAATAGAATTTAACTTTTTACAAATTAGTTACGATTATAGTATAAAATATAAAAAAATATATAATTACAGCTTTATTTAGACTATATATTTTAATTATAATATACTATACTACTAAAACTATATATTTACCCCTAGTTAGGCTATTAAAAATAATTATATAGTTTTTAATTTATTTTTTATTTTTTTAATTTTAGTTTAGATAATTTATTAATTGATTTTTTTATCTACAAAAGCTAAATTATATTTTATAAATTAAACTTTTAAATTAAATCTATATTATTTTATTTATTTAGTTTCTATTAGTAGCTGTACTTGCTAAAAATTATCTAATTAAAAATCAAATATTAAAATACTAAATTTTAGTAGATTTTTATAAAAGCCTTTTTTAAAGCTTTTTTATACTCTAATTTATTTTATTTAATTAAACTTTATTTAAAAAAAAGTATTTTTTATATTTTTAGACTTTAAATATAATTTTTTGTTTATAAAACAGCTAGATTTAAAAAGTACTAAAGATATTTTGTTATACAATATCTCCCACTACAGCAACCCATATTTACCACTATAGTAGTCCACTTTTAAATCTGTACTAATTTACTAAGCTTTTAATCTGGGTATTTATATTATTATATTATTTACCCCTTTCTTTATATATAGTATATTATCTTAAAATCCTTTAAAAAAAAGATTTTTTAAAAATTAGTTTTAAAATTAATAAAAAACTACTTTTAGACTATTTTATTTATTTTATTTAACTAGTATATCTACTGTATTAAATAGTTTTTAACAATTTCTAATTTTTTTACTTCTAGTTATTTAAAAAAAAGTAATATAGTATTTAATAAATTTTTATTAAAATTATTTTAAGGTAGTTTATCTGCCTTTAAATTAAATTATTTAACTTAGACAGATTTTTAAAAAGTATAAGCTACTATTTATTAGTTAAAACAGTTAAAATAATTAAAAAAACAGGTTTAAGTATTATAAACTAAATATAAAAATATTAAATTTCTAGTAAAATTAAAATAATACTATACTAGTTTAATCTTATTTTTTAAATATAAATAGAAAAAAATTAAATTTAAAAAAATTCTAATCTTTTTTCTCTGCTTTAGTTTATAATAAAAAATAAAATAGATTTATAAATTATAATATACTTTTAAAAAAATATTTTAAAAATATTATATTAAAAATTAAAAAATTTTAGCTGTAGTTAACTATCTAGACTTTATCTACCAGCAGAAATAGTATTAGTATATTAATAAAAAATTTTTAAAAGACTGCTAAAAAGCTAAAAAATTATAAAATTTTTTTATTTAATAAATTTTTTTTTATTTAAAATATTATTATTTTATAGTCTAATACTATAGAACAGCTTAAACAGGCCTATTAGTAAAATAATTAAAATTTAAAAAAGTTTTATTTTTATTTAAATATTCTAAAATATTACTTTAAGCCTAAATAAAATAATAAATATATATTAATTTTTTTTAAAGTAAATACTAGAATTTAGTTAATATATTTATAAATATATATTAAAACTACTGGACTTTTAAAAAAAATAGTATCTATTACTATCTATTACTAGAATATACTAAATTAAAAAAGAAAATAGAATCTAAATAGATAAGAAAATTATTTAAATAATGTTAGGAACTATTTGATGCAGTAGACACGCTGGTTAGGCAAGGCAAGCAAGATAGTCAGAAGCAGTCTTCTATTAATTCTAAAACTAATTTTTAAAAAATCTTCTCCTCTAAAGGATTCTAAAATAATATATTATATATAAAGAAAAGAGTAAGTAATATAGTAATATAAATATCTAAATTAAAAGCCCAGTAAATTAGTACAGATTTAAAAGTAGACTACTATAATAGTAGATATAAATTACTATAGTAAAAGATATTATATAATAATTATACTTTTCTACTAAGCTGGGCTATCTGGTACAGTAGTATAGTTATAAATAGCTTTATTACTTATTTTAAAAATAGTAGGATTTAATATTATAGCAGTAAAAAAGTTATATTATAATATTATATATTATATAAATAAAGGATTTAGTAGTAGTAAAAAAAATATATATTTTATTAATAATCTAATTAGGTTTTAATATAGAGTATATAAGTAAACAAAGAAGTTTAGTATATTAATATATTAATATTTTTATTTTTTTTATATCTTAATTTTCTACTAAATTTTTTTTTTATTTTTTTATTTTATATTGTTTTTGCAGTTGTTTTTATTACTTATTTTATATTTATTTTTTATTCATTAATATATTTTTTTTAATATTTTATTTTAGTTACTTTTTATTATAATACTAATTACTACTTATTACCGCCTGGCCAATACTTTTATTATACTAAAAATCTTTTTTTATATATATTATTTATATACTAGTATTAAAAAGTTTAATATTACTAATACTAAGAATTTTACTCTAGGCTGTATATTTAATACTATTATATCTATAGTATATAAACAGTATTCCAGTTGCAATCAGATCTATAATTAAATATATTTTAATAGCTTTTTAGTAGGCTTATTTAATCTAATAAAAACTAAATATCTGTAAAAATACTTAAAAATACTACTGAATTTTTATAAATTTTAAACTAGTATAAAAAGTTTTTTATTAATTATACTATTTCTAATAAAGTACTGGATTAGAATCTGGTACTTTATATTTAGATTAAATATTTAACTATAGCTTTAACTACTATATTTAAAACAGTTAAACTTATCTACTACTGTAAATATAGACTAACCAGTACTAGTAAAACTAAGATTATAGTATATTTTCCTATTAAGTTTTTATTAATTTATAAGTTAATTATTTTAACTAGTCTAATCTAGTTTTCTATTATTTTTTTATTACTGTTTATTATACTTTTACTAATAATCTAACTATAATTTATTTAATATCTAGAAATAATAGATTTATTTTATAGACTGGGGCTAAGCAGATATTTTTTAAAAGGGTTTACTATAAAGTATATACTATATACAGTAATAAAATCTCCCCCTAAAGTTTCTATATTTAAAAAATAAAAAAGTCCTGGTTCTCTGCTGCTTATTTTTTATAGAAAAAATATAATTTAGCTGGAGTCCAGTAGTTTTTTAATAGAAATTTAGCTTATTAGGGGGTTTATTTTAATTATATATTTAAATATTAAGATTTAACTATATATAATATAGTAATTTAATATAGATTTAGTTATTTTTTTTATATTTAAAAATAAGAATTTTTCTGCTGCCCTAATTTTTTTTTTTATTTTCTGTAGCTTTAAATCATCTGCTGGGTATTATTTATAGATTTTTTTAGAATTTATTTATTATATTTACTTAGCCAGCCTGTTTATTTAACTAAAAAATACTACTTATTTTTAAAAATTTGCTTATTTTTAATATTTTTAACTTTAAACTTTTTTTTTTTTTTAAATCTAGGGGGTGGAGTTAATTCTGTAATACAGTACTGTATTCCCACTATTCTAATAATAATATATAAAAAATATTATAGATTTAACTGTAGTATTTAAATAAAAAAATTTAATATATCTATTTTTTAATAGCTGCTAAAATCTTTAAAAATCTAATATATTATAGAGCTAGCTTCTAGAAAGAAGCCTTAATTTTTAAATTTTTAGTAGATAATTTTACTAGATCTTTCTTTTTAAAAGTTATTAACTTATACTTTTAATTATAGTGTTTTCTTTACACTTTATTAGCTTTTTACTAATAGTTCTATAGATTTTTTTATAATACAGCTAGTTTATTAATTTAATTTTTAGCTGTAGAGATCTTTCTCTGGAAAGTACTAATCTTAGTATAAAAATAAAAATTAGGCAAATAGCCTAAAAAAGCTTTAAAAAAAAAATAGCCAGTAGTAGAGTTTAAAGTATTATTATATACAAATTAGACAGATAGTAATAAAGCAGGCTAGTTAAATTAGTTTTAGTTAATAAAGTATTAAAAATATTATTTAAAAATCTAATTTATTTTTTCTGTTTAATTATTAGTCTAAAGTTAAAATGCTGTTAATAAACAGAGTTTAACCTATATATAGTATATAATTTAAAACTAAAATTTACTAGTAAAAAAAAAACCTTTATTTAAGATTATATTCTATAGTAGTTTATATTAGAGTTTAATTTTTCTATAAAAAAGTTTAGTAAATTCTAAAGTAGTAATAGTATATAAAATAGATAGAAATTAATACTACTTTATAAACCTATTAATAATAATAAAAATTAAATCTAAAATATTATTTTTAGTTATAATAAAAGATAGATTTATAATAAAATTTATAAATAGTTTAACAAAGGATCGGCTAAAAATTAGTAGAAATTTAAGTTTACTATAGGACTTATATTTAATAAATATAATTTTTTAATAGATAAAATACTTTTTAATATAAGTAACTATATTTTTATAGAGGTTTATCCAGTAAAACTTTCTTTTAAAAAAAGCTTTTATTTTTAATTGCCTAAAATAGTCTGTTAGCTAATTATTATAATAAAGCTTTAGTAGATATTACTAAAAGCTTTTCCCTGCAGAAATATATAAGTAATACTTATATATAATAAGATTATTTTTATTAATTTTTTAATATTTAAAACCAGGGTTACCTTGTAAAACAGTAAGTTTTTAATAATATATTTTTATATCTTTATTCTAAATTCTTTTAATTAAAGAATATAATTTTTTATTAATCTTAGGATATAATAAATTTTTATACTTATATACTTAAAATACTGTTAATATATTAATATATTTATTATAGAATAATCTTACTTTAACAGCCCAGTTAGCTGTTTCTATACCAGCTTTTTAGTTTTTTTAATCTTATTAAAAGCTTAATACTATATAAGTACTAAATTTAGAACTTTTCTATAAAAATATTTTATTATATTTAAACTAGGATTTTATAAAGACTAGCTGAATCTTTACTAAAGATTTATCAGCTATTTAATACTATATTAACTTTAAAACCTTTATATTAGGCAGAACTTCTAAAATTTTTTTTTATTTTTAATAGTAGATTAGTAGGGTTACGCCTGCTGGGCTAATACTAAATAATAAAATTATAACTATTAAAATATATATACTATTAAATCTAACAGCTGTTCAGCTTCAGCTGCTTTATAAAAATCTAAAAATTTTAATAGTTTAAAAAAACTTTAATAGTATATAATAGTTTTTTAAAATATTAATACTAATATTTAAATAAATAAATAATAGTAAAAAGCTTTTAATCTGGGGTTGAATAGTAAGTTTTAGTACTATTAAACTTTTTTAATTAAAATATAATAAAATAGTATATTTTATAGTTATCTGGCTGGAATAGTATTTTTATTATATTCTATTAAAAAGTATCTATTTTTATTTAAATTTTCTATTAAAAATTAAAATACCTTAATAAAAATATAATTTTAAAATTATAAAAAAGCTGTTAAAATACTACTGTTTTTCTACTAGTTAGTACTACTTTTCTAGGCTTTTTTCTATTCTAGGTGCCTTTTAAAAGGAAAGTTAGTAGTAATACAATTAAAAAATAGTTTTTAATAAAATACTAATAAGAATTATAAAATTCTAAAAATACTTAGATTTTACAGTATATTATTAGTATTGGCTATATAAAAATATTAAATATCTGTTAAAAATTTATTAATAAATTATATAAAAATATAATATATTTTAAAAACTTAATATAATTCAAGTAAAAAGTATATTTAAATAGTTTTATATAAAAATCTGCCTTTTACAAGTATTCTAATACTTAATAAAAATAAAGAGTATAGAAAAAGTAGTTTTTTAAAAAAATAAAAATATTATTTAAGTAGATAATATAAAAAATATTTAAAATATTATAAAGAGCTAAATAGATATAGTTTTAAAATATAGCTAAAATATTAGTTAATCTAAATAGTATAACTAGATATTTAAAATATTTATAATAGATTTAAAAGGCTATTTTCCATTTATCTTTTTATTTAATATAGATTTAATAATATATATTTTAAATATCTAATTTTAAAAAGTATTTAGCTTCTGCAATTCTGTTAAGAATTTTTAAAATTAGAAAAAAAAAGTAATAATTTTTTATTAAAACTTTATTAAGTTTTTTATAATCTATATATAATTAAAGACCTTTATTTTTTTTTAGTATAAAAAGAATAGGGGCTTCTACAGGACTTTTAAAAAATTAAATTTACCTTAACTAAATATTTTTATTAATATAATAACAAAGGAATTGGAGCTTAACTTAAAACAAAGAATAAATAAATCTATATAATAGGGTTTTGCTATTTTTTAGATTAATAGTATAGTTTAAAAATCTATAAAAAGAAAGTTGTTAAAAATAGTTAAAAAAAAATATATCTATAAAGTTATAAAGCTTAAAAGGTAATATAGCCTTATTAGATCTAATTTATAAGTAGTTTAAAAAAACTTTGTTTTTTAGTAATTAAATATTTTTTAAAAGTTTAATTACAGTATAGATATAAATAAGATTTTAATAAGCTTTTATAAATTTATAAAAAAATAAGATTTTTAATATTTAGATCTTATACCACTACTGTTAATTCTATACAAATAGATAAATATATAGGTTTTATAAAATAGTTATTAAAAATAGAATAGGGCTTTTAAAAAGATCTAGATTATAATTAATAGCTATATAATATTTTATAAATAATTATATAGTTCCCCTTAAATTAGTAGTAGTAATAGGAATTTTTTATATATTGTAGGTATTTATAGTAAAGTAATTAATTACAGCAACTAAAAAAGCTGTAAAATAAGCTGTATTAAAATAAAATTACTAAATAAATTAATAGCTAATAAGATTAATTTTAATATATAAGTCTAAGTCTGTATAGATTTTAAGAATATTTTTAAAGTAAATAGGTATATTAAAGTAAATAGCAGTTTCTACTTTAAATTAATTTATTAAAAATATAGGGGTTTTTTTAACTACTGCTCTTTTTCTATTAATTTTTATTTAATCCTATTTTTATTTTTTTAAAAATATTAATTGGCTAAATAATATTTACTATTATATTTATAGTAATAAAGGGTTTTTCCTTTCTAGTTTTTTCTATTTTAAAAGGGTTTTAAAAAGGAAAACTTATTGCTTAATTATAAAAATTCTAATTTTTAAAAGGCTTTATTTAAATAGTTTTTTTATTTTTCTAGGTTTTGTTTTATTTTTAATTTAATATATTTTAATAATAGGTAGCAATAGATACCATCTTCTTTTAGAAATCCAGTAATTTTAGTATATATTTATAGATATATTAACTAAGTTCTAGTACTAACTTTAAAAAAAAGGCTAGTATATATTTATTTTTTTATTTAGACTTAAAATAATATTTTAAAATATCTAAGTAGAAATAAAATTTTTTTAGATTTTAATTAGTTTACTAATAGGCCTGTTTAAGCTGTTTTATAGTATCCAACTATAAAATAGCTGTATTTTAAATAAAAAAAAAAGTCTATTAAATAAAATAATTCTATAATTTCTTAGTATTTTAGTAGTTTTTTAGAAATTTTTTATTAATATATTAATACTATTTCTGCTGACAGGTAGAGTCCAGATAGTTAACTACAACTAAAATTTTTTAATTTTTAGTATAATACTTTTAAAGTACTTTTTTAAAGGTGTATTATAGATTATAAATCTATTCTGTTCTCTGTTGCAAACTAAACTAAAAAGAAAAAATAGAAATTTTTTTAAATTTAATTTTTTTTTTTTATATTCTAAAAATAAAGTTAAATTAGTATAGTATTATTATAGTTTTATTAATAATTTAATATTTTTATATTTTATCTAAAGGGCTTAAACTTGCTTTTTTAATTACTTTAACTACTTTAGTTAATAAATAGTAGCTTATACTTTTTAAATTTCTACCTAAATTAAATAATTTAATTTAGAAGCAGATAAAGTGCCTTAAAATAATTTTAATAAAGATTTATTAAATAATATATTACTTTTTTTAAATAATTAAAAGTAAAAAAAATTAGAAATTGTTAGAAACTATTTAATACAGTAGATATACTGGTTAGACAAGGCAAGTAAAATAATTAAAAGCAGTTTTTTATTAATTTTAAAACTAATTTTTAAAAAATCTTCTTTTTTAAAGGATTCTAAGATAATATATTATATATAAAGGGAGGGGTAAGTAATATAGTAATATAAATACCCGGATTAAAAGCCCAGTAAATTAGTATAGATTTAAAAGTAGACTACTATAGTAGTAGATATAGGTTGCTGTAGCGGGAGATATTGTATAACAAATAAAGCCTTTAAAAAATTAGAATCTTTACTATAAAATAATAAGTTTTCTTTTTTAAAAATTTTTTAAAATAAAAAAAATTAGAAAAGAAAAACTTTTTATTACTATAAATATAATAGTAAATATTACTTAGCTAATTAATATTTTTAAAAAAATAAAAATAAAATTAAATAAAAATTAATAAAAAAAAATAGTAGTTAAAAAAGTCTTTATATTTTTAATAAACTAGTCTAAAGTAAAGACTGCTATTTGCTTTAATATATTTATTTACTTTAAAAGTATCTTTAAAATCTATATAAATTTAAATTTATATACTAAGATTAATTTTATTAGCTATTAATTTATTTAATAATTTTATTTTAATATAGCTTATTTTATAGTTTTTTTAATTACTGTAATTAATTACCTTACTATAGATACCTATAGTATATAAAAGATTTCTATTACTACTACTAATTTAAAAAAAATTATATAATTATTAATAAAATATTATATAATTATTAATTATAATCTAGATCTTTTTAAAAACCCTATTTTACTTTTAATAATTATTTTATAAGATTTGTATATTTACTTATTTATATAAAATTAACAGTAGTAGTATAAGATCTAAATATTAAAAATTTTATTTTTTTATAAATTTATAAAAGTTTATTAAAATCTTATTTATATTTATACTGTAATTAAACTTTTAGAAGATATCTAGTTACTAAAAAATAAAGCTTTTTTAAACTACTTATAAATTAAATTTAATAAGACTATATTACCTTCTAAACTTTATAATTTTATAAATATATTTCTTTTACTATTTTTAATAATTTTTTTTTATAAATATTTAGACTATACTATTAATTTAAAAAATAGCAAAACCCTACTATATAAATTTATTTATTTTTTATTTTAAATTAAGCTCTAATTCTTTTATTATTATATTAATAAAAATATTTAGTTAAAGTAAATTTAATTTTTTAAAAGTTCTATAAAAGCCCCTATTCTTTTTATACTAAAAAAAATAAAAGTTTTTAATTATATATAGATTATAAAAAACTTAAAAAAGTTTTAGTAAAAAATTATTATTTTTTTTTAATTTTAAAAATTTTTAATAGGATTGCAGAAGCCAAATACTTTTTAAAATTAAATATTTAAAATATATATTATTAAATCTGTATTAAATAAAAAAATAAATAGAAAACAGCCTTTTAAATCTATTGTAAGTATTTTAAATATTTAGTTATACTATTTAGATTAACTAATATTTTAGCTATATTTTAAAACTATATATATTTAACTTTTTATAATATTTTAAATATTTTTTATATTATTTATTTAAATAATATTTTTATTTTTTTAAAAAACTACTTTTTCTATACTGTTTATTTTTATTAAGTATTAAAATACTTATAAAAGGCAGATTTTTATATAAAATAATCTAAATATATTTTTTACCAGAATTATATTAAATTTTTAAAATATATTATATTTTTATATAGTATATTAATAAATTTTTAACAGATATTTAATATTTTTATATAACTAATACTAATAATATTCTATAAAATCTAAGTATTTTTAAAATTTTATAATTTTTATTAGTATTTTATTAAAAACTATTTTTTAATTATACTACTACTAACTTTTTTTTAAAAAGTACCTAGAGTAGAAAAAAGCCTAAAAAAGAAGTATTAACTAATAAAAAAATAATAGTATTTTAACAGCTTTTTTATAATTTTAAAACTATATTTTTATTAAAATATTTTAACCTTTAATTGAAGATCTAGATAAAAATAAATACTTTTTAATAAAATATAGTAGAAATATTATTTTAGCTAAATAACTATAAAGTATATTACCTTATTATATTTTAGTTAAAAAAGTTTAATAGTATTAAAATTTACTGTTTAAATTTAAATTAAAAGCTTTTTACTATTATTTATTTATTTAAATATTAGTATTAATATTTTAAAAAACTATTATATACTATTAAAGTTTTTTTAAACTATTAAAATTTTTAGACTTTTATAAAGCAGCTAAAGCTAAACAGCTGTTAAATTTAATAGTATATATATTTTAATAGTTATAATTTTATTATTTAGTATTAGTCTAGTAGGCACAACCCTACTAATCTACTATTAAAAATAAAAAAAAATTTAAAAGTTTTATTTAATATAAAAATTTTAAAATTAATACAGTATTAAATAGCTAATAAATCTTTAGTAGAAACTTAGCTAGTTTTTATATAATTCTAATTTAAATATAATAAAATATTTTTATAAAAAAGTCCTAAACTTAGTACCTGCATAGTATTAAGCTTTTAATAAAATTAAAAAAACTAAAAAACTAGTATAAAAACAGCTAACTAAGCTGTTAAAGTAAAATTATTTTATAATAAATATATTAATATATTAGCAGTATTCTAAGTATATAAATATAAAAACTTATTATATTTTAAAAATAATAAAAAATTAGATTTTCTAATTAAAAAAATTTAGAATAAAAATATAAAAATATATTATTAAAAACTTGCTATTTTATAAGGTAACCCTAGCTTTAAATATTAAAAAATTAATAAAAATAATCTTATTATATATAAGTATTATTTATATATTTTTATAATAAAAAGCCTTTAGTAATATCTACTAAAACTTTATTATAATAATTAGCTAATAGATTATTTTAAATAATTAAAAATAAAAGTTTTTTTTAAAAAAAAGTTCTATTAAATAAATCTTTATAAAAATATAGTTACCTATATTAAAAAATATTTTATTTATTAAAAAGTTATATTTATTAAATATAAGTTTTATAGTAAGCTTAAATCTCTACTAATTTTTAGCTAATTTTTTATTAAACTATTTATAGACTTTATTATAAATCTCTCCTCTATTATAACTAAAAATAATATTTTAAATTTAATTTTTATTATTATTAATAATTTTATAAAGTAGTATTAATTTTTATTTATTTTATATACTATAACTACTTTAGAACTTGCTAAACTTTTTTATAAAAAAATTAAATTCTAATATAAACTACTATAGAATATAATTTTAAATAAAGATTTTTTTTTATTAGTAAATTTTAGTTTTAAATTATATACTATATATAAATTAAACTTTATTTATTAACAGTATTTTAATCTTAGACTAATAGTTAAATAAAGAAATAAATTAGACTTTTAAATAATATTTTTAATATTTTATTAATTAAAACTAATTTAACTAGTCTGCTCTGTTACTATCTGTCTAATTTATATATAATAATATTCTAAACTCTACTATTAGCTATTTTTTTTTAAAACTTTTTTAAACTATTTATCTAATTTTTATTTTTATACTAAAATTAATACTTTTTAAAAAAAGGTTTCTACAGCTAAAAATTAAATTAATAAGCTAACTATATTATGAAAAAATCTATAGAACTATTAGTAAAAGGCTAATAAAGCATAAAAAAAATACTATAATTAAAAATATAAATTAATAACTTTTAAAAAAAAAATAGATAAAATTATCTACTAAAAATTTAAAAATTAAGACTTTTTTTTAAAAGCTAACTTTATAATATATTAGACTTTTAAAAATTTTAGCAGCTATTAAAAAACAAATATATTAAATTTTTTTATTTAAATATTATAGTTAAATTTATAATATTTTTTATATATTATTATTAAAATAGTAAAAATCTGGTATTGTATTATAGAATTAACTTTACCCCCTAAATTTAAAAAAAAAAAGTTTAAAGTTAAAAATATTAAAAATAAATAAATCTTTAAAAATAAATAGTATTTTATAGTTAAATAAATAGACTAGCTAAGTAAATATAATAAATAAATTTTAAAAAATTTATAAATAATACCCAACAGATAATTTAAAGCTATAGAAAATAAAAAAAAAATTAGAACAGTAGAAAAGTTTTTATTTTTAAATATAAAAAAAATAATTAAATCTATATTAAATTGCTATATTATATATAGTTAAATCTTAATATTTAAATATATAATTAAAATAAATCTTTTAATAAGCTAAATTTTTATTAAAAAACTACTGGATTAACCCGGCTAAACTATATTTTTTTTATAAAAAATAAGCAGTAAAGGGCCAGAATTTTTTTATTTTTTAAATATAAAAACTTTAGAGGGAAGTTTTATTATTATATATAGTATATACTTTATAATAGATTTTTTTAAAAAATATCTTCTTAGCCCCAGTTTATAAAATAAACCTATTATTTTTAGATATTAAATAGATTATAGTTAGATTATTAGTAAAAGTATAATAAACAGTAATAAAAAATAATAAAAAACTAGATTAAACTAATTAAAATAATTAATTTATAAATTAATAAAGATTTAATAAAAAAATATACTATAATCTTAGCTTTATTAGTACTGGTTAGTCTATACTTATAGCAGTAGATAAATTTAGCTGTTTTAAATATAGTAGCTAAAATTATAATTAAATATTTAATTTCAATATAAAATATTAGATTTTAGTTTAGTATTTTATTAAAAGTAGTATAGTTAATAAAAAACTTTTTATACTAGTCTAAAATCTATAAAAATTTAGCAGTATTTTTAAATATTTTTATAAATATCTAATTTTTATTAAATTAAATAAATCTATTAAAAAACTATTAATATATATTTAATTATAAGTCTGGTTGTAATTAGAATACTACTTATATATTATAAATATAACAGTATTAAATATATAGTTTAAAATAAAATTCTTAATATTAGTAATATTAAACTTTTTAATACTAGTATATAAATAATATATATAAAAAAAGATTTTTAGTATAATAAAAGTATTAGCTAAATAGTAATAAGTAGTTATTAGTATTATAATAAAAAGCAACTAAAATAAAATATTAAAAAAAATATATTAATAAATAAAAAATAAATATAAAGTAAATAATAAAAATAACTGTAAAAATAATACAGAATAAAAAAATAAAAAAAAAACTTTAGTAGAAAATTAAAATATAAAAAAAATAAAAATATTAATATATTAATATACTAAACTTTTTTAGTTTATTTATATACTTTATATTAAAATTTAATTAAATTATTAATAAAATATATATTTTTTTTACTACTACTAAATTTTTTATTTATATAATATATAATACTATAATATAACTTTTTTACTACTATAATATTAAATTTTATTATTTTTAAAATAAGTAATAAAGTTATTTATAACTATACTACTATATTAAATAGTTTAGCTTAGTAGAAAAGTATAATTATTATATAATATTTTCTACTATAGTAATTTATATCTATTATTATAATAGTCTACTTTTAAATCTGTACTAATTTACTAGATTTTTAATTTAGATTTTTATATTACTATATTACTTACTTTTTTCTTTATATATAATATATTCTCTTAGAATCTTTTAAAAAAAAGATTTTTTAAAAATTAGTTTTAAAATTAATAGAAGACTGCTTTTAGATTATTTTACTTATCTTACCTAACCAGCATATCTACTGCATCAAGTAGTTTCTGACATATTTACAGCAGCATATAAAAATATATTTAAAACTAAAATAATATTATTTTTATAAAGTTTTTTTATTTTTATTTTTTTATATCTACTATTTATGGAATAATTTTAGAGTTATAAGTTAACTATAGTTCTTTAATGTTAGGAACTACTTGATGCAGTAGACATGCTGGTTAGGCAAGGCAAGTAAGATAGTTAGAAGTAGTTTTTTATTAATTTTAAAACTAATTTTTAAAAAATCTTTTTCTTTAAAGAATTTTAAAATAATATATTATATATAAAGAAAGAGGTAAGCAATATAGTAATATAAATACCTAAATTAAAAGTCTAATAAATTAGTATAGATTTAAAAGTAGACTACTATAATAGTAGATATAAATTACTATAGTAGAAGATATTATATAATAATTATACTTTTCTACTAAGCTGGGCTATTTAATATAGTAGTATAGTTATAAATAGCTTTATTACTTATTTTAAAAGTAGTAGAATTTAATATTATAACAGTAGAAGAATTATATTATAGTATTATATATTATATAAATAAAGGATTTAGTAGTAGTAAAAAAAATATATATTTTATTAATAATCTAATTAGATTTTAATATAAAGTATATAGATAAATAAAAAAGTTTAATATATTAATATATTAATATTTTTATTTTTTTTATATTTTAACTTTTTACCAAATCTTTTTTTTTATTTTTTTATTCTGTATTATTTTTATAGTTATTTGTATTACTTACTTTATATTTATTTTTTATTTATTAATATATTTTTTTTAATATTTTATTTTAGTTACTTTTTATTATAATACTAATAACTACTTATTACTGTCTGGCTAATATTTTTATTATACTAAAAATCTTTTTCTATATATATTATTTATATACTAGTATTAAAAAGTTTAATATTACTAATACTAAGAATTTTACCCTAGACTGTATATTTAATACTATTATATCTATAGTATACAAATAGTATTCTAGTTATAATCAGATCTATAATTAAATATATTTTAATAGCTTTTTAGTAGGCTTATTTAATCTAATAAAAATTAGATATTTATAGAAATACTTAGAAATACTACTAAATTTTTACAGATTCTAGACTGGTGTAAAAAGTTTTTTATTAACTATACTACCTCTAATAAAATACTAGACTGGGACCTAATACTTTATATTTAGATTAAATATTTAACTATAGCTTTAGCTACTATATTTAAAATAATTAAACTTATCTACTACTGTAAGTATAGGCTGACTAGTACCAGTAAAACTAAAATTACAGTATATTTTTTTATTAAGTTTTTATTAATTTATAAGTTAATTATTTTAATTAGCTTAATCTAGTTTTTTATTATTTTTTTATTACTGTCTGTTATACTTTTACTAATAATCCAACTATAATCTATTTAATATCTAAAAATAATAAATTTATTTTATAGACTAGGGCTAAGCAGGTGTTTTTTAAAAAAATTTACTATAAAGTATATACTATATATAGTAATAAAGTTTTTTTTTTTTAAATTTTTATATTTAAAAAATAAAAAAGTTCTGGCCCTTTACTATTTATTTTCTATAAAAAAAATATAGTTTGGCCGGGTTAGTCCAGTAGTTTTTTAATAAAAATTCAGCTTATTAAAAAGTTTATTTTAATTATATATTTAAATATTAAGATTTAACTGTATATAATATAGTAACTTAATATAGATTTAGTTATTTTTTTTATATTTAAAAATAAAAATTTTTTTACTGCCCCAACTTTTTTTTTTATTTTCTGTAGCTTTAAATTATCTGCTAGGTATTATTTATAGATTCTTTTGAAATCTATTTATTATATTTATTTAGCTAGTCTATTTATTTAACTAGAAAATACTACTTATTTTTAAAGATTTGCTTATTTTTAATATTTTTAACTTTAAACTTTTTTTTTTTTTTTAAATCTGAGGGGTAGAGTTAATTCTGTAATACAGTACCAGATTTCTACTATTCTAATAATAATATATAAAAAATATTATAGATTTAACTATAGTATTTAGATAAAAAGATTTAATATATCTGTTTTTTAATAGCTGCTAGAATCTTTAAAGGTCCAATATATTGCAGAGCTAGCTTCTGAAAAAAAGTCTTAATCTTTAAATTCTTAGTAAATAATTTCATCAGGTCTCTCTTTTTAAAAGTTATTAACTTATGCTTTTAATTGTAGCTAATTTGATCTTTAGCTGCAGGGACCTCCCTCTGGGAAGTGCTAATCTCGGCATAAAGATGAAAATCAGGCAAATAGCCTAAAAGAGCTTTAAAAAAAGAATAGCCAGTAGTAGAGTTTAGAGTATTATTATATATAAATTAGGCAGATAGTAATAGAGCAGGCCAGTTAAGTTAGTTCTAGTTAATAAAGTATTAAAAATATTATTTACAAATCTGATTTATTCTTTCTATTTAACTATTAGTCTAAGATTAAAATACTGTTAATAAACAAAGTTTAATCTGTATATAGTATATAACTTAGAACTAAAATTTACTAGTAAAAAAAAATCTTTATCTAAGATTATACTCTGTAGCAGTCTATATTAAAGTTTAATTTTTCTATAAAAAAGTTTAGCAAGTTCTGGAGTAGTAATAGTATATAAAATAGGTAAAAATTAATACTACTTTATAAATCTATTAATAATAATAAAAATTAAATCTAAAATATTATTTTTAGTTATAATAGAAGATAGACTTATAATAAAATTTATAAATAATTTAATAAAGGGTCGGCTAGGAATTAGTAGAAATTTAAGTTTACTATAGGGCTTATATCTAGCAAATATAATTTTTTAATAAATAAAATACTTTTTAATATAGGTAACTATATTTTTATAAAGATTTACCCAGTAGAACTTTCTTTTAAAAAAGGCTTTTATTTTTAATTATTTAAAATAGTCTATTAGCTGATTATTATAATAAAGCTTTAGTAGATATTACTAAAGGCTTTTTTCTACAGAAATATATAAATAATACTTATATATAATAAGATTATTTTTATTAATTTTTTAATATTTAAAGCCAGGGTTACCTTGTAAAACAGCAAGTTTTTAATAATATATTTTTATATCTTTATTCTAGATTCTTCTAATTAGAGAATATAATTTTTTATTAATCTTAAGATATAATAAGTTTTTATACTTATATACTTAAAATACTGCTGATATATTAATATATTTATTATAAAATAATTTTACTTTAACAGCCCAGTCAGCTGTTTCTATACCAGCTTTCTAATTTTTTTAATTTTATTAAAAGTTTAATACTATATATATATTAAGTTTAGAGCTTTTCTATAAAGATATTTTATTATACTTAAACTAGGATTTTATAAAGATTAGCTAAGTCTCTACTAGGGATTTACCAGCTATTTAATACTATATTAATTTTAAAACCTTTATATTAGGCAGGACTTTTAAGTTTTTTTTTATTTTTAATAGTAGATTAGTAGGGTTGCGCCTGCCGGGCTAATACTAAATAATAAAATTATAACTACTAAAATATATATACTATTAAATTTAATAGCTGTTCAGCTTTAGCTGCTTTATAAAAATTTAAAAATTTTAATAGTTTAAAAAAATTTTAACAGTATATAATAGCTTTTTAAAATATTAATACTAATATTTAAATAAATAAATAATAGTAAAAAACTTTTAATCTGGGGTTAAATAATAAGTTTTAGTACTATTAAACTTTTTTAACTAAAATATAATAGAATAGTATACTTTATAGTTATCTGGCTAAAACAGTATCTCTACTATATTCTATTAAAAAGTATTTATTTTTATCCAGATTTTCTGTTAAAAATTAAAATATTTTAATAAAAATATAATTTTAAAATTATAGAAAAGCTGTTAAAATGCTACTATTTTTCTACTAGTTAGTACTATTTTTTTAGGCTTTTTCCTATTCTAGGTGCCTTTTAAAAGGGAAGTTAGTAGCAATATAATTAAAAAATAGTTTTTAATAAAATACTAATAAAAATTCTAAAATTCTAAAAATACTTGGATTTTACAGTATATTATTAGTATTAGCTATATAAAAATATTAAATACCTGTTAAAAGTCTATTAATAAACTATATAACAATATAATATATTCTAAAAATTTAATATAATTCTAATAAAAAATATACTTAAATAGTTTTATATAAAGATCTGCCTTTTATAAGTTTTCTAATACTTAATAAAGATAAAGAGTATAAAAAAAGTAGTTCTTTAAAAAAATAAAAATATTATTTAAATAGATAATATAAAAGATATTCAAAATATTATAAAAAGCTAAATAGATATAGTTTTAAAATATAGCTGGAGTATTGGTTAATCTAAATAATATAACTAGATATTTAAAATACCTATAATAAATTTAGAAGACTGTTTTTTATTTATTTTTTTATTTAATACAGATTTAATAATATATATTTTAAATATTTAATTTTAAAAAGTATTTGGCTTCTGCAATCCTGTTAAGAATCTTTAAAATTAAAAAAAAAAATAATAATTTTTTACTAAAACTTTATTAAGTCCCCTATAATCTATATATAATTAAAAATTTTTATTTTTTTTTAGTATAAAAAGAATAGGGGCTTTTGCAAAACTTTTAAAAAATTAAATTTATTTTAACTAAATATTTTTATTAATATAATAATAAAGGGATTAGAGCTTAACTTAAGATAAAAAATAAATAAATCTATATAGTAGGGTTTTACTATCTTTTAGATTAATAGTATAGTTTAAAGGTCTATAAAAAGAAAATTGTTAAAAATAGTTAAAAAAAAATATATCTGTAAAATTATAAAGCTTGGGGGGTAATATAACCTTATTAGATCTAATTTATAAGTAGTTTAAAAAAATTTTATCTTCTAATAACTAGATATTTTCCGGGAGTTTAATTATAGTATAAATATAGGCAAGATTTTAATAAGCTTTTATAAATTTATAAAAAAATAAAATTTTTAATATTTAGATTTTATACTACTACTGTTAATTCTATATAGATAGGTAAATATATAAATCTTATAAAATAGTTATTAAAAATAGAATAGGGCTTTTAAAAAGATCTGGATTATAATTAATAGCTATATAATTTTTTATAAATAATTATATAGTTTTTTTTAAATTAGTAGTAGTAATAGGGATTTTTTATATACTATAAGTATCTATAGTAAAGTAATTAATTACAGTAACTAAAAAAGCTGTAAAATAAGCTGTATTAAAATAAAATTATTAAATAAATTAATAATTAATAAAATTAATCTTAGTATACAAGTCTAAGTCTGTATAGATTTTAAAAATATTTTTAAAGTAAATAAATATATTAAAGTAAATAGCAGTTTCTATTTTAGGCTGATTTATTAAAAATATAAGGGTTTTTTTAACTACTACCCTTTTTTTATTAATTTTTATTTAATCTTATTTTTATTTTTTTAAAAATATTAATTAGCTAAATAATATTTATTATTATATTTATAGTAACAAAGGGTTTCCCCTCTCTAATTTCTTCTATTTTAAAAGGGTTTTAAAAGGGAAAACTTATTACTTAATTATAAAAATTCTAATTTTTAAAAGGCTTTATTTAAATAGTTTTTTTATTTTTCTAGATTTTGTTTTTTTTTAATTTAATATGTTCTAATAATAGGTAGCAATAGATACTATCTTCTTTTAAAAATCCAGTAATTTTAGTATATATTTATAGATATATTAACTAAGTTCTGGTACCAACTTTAAAAAAAAGACTAGTATATATTTATTTTTTTATTTAGACTTAAAATAGTATTCTAAGGTATCTAAGTAGAAATAAAACTTTTTTAGATTTTAATTAGTTTACTAATAGGCCTGTTTAAGCTGTTCTATAGTATTTAACTACAGAATAGCTGTATTTTAAATAAAAAAAAAATTTATTAAATAAAATAATTTTATAATTTCTTAGTATTTTAGTAGTCTTCTAGGGATTTTTTATTAATATATTAATACCATCTCTGCTAATAGGTAAAGTCCAGATAGCTAACTACAGTTAAAATCTTTTAATTTTTAGTATAATACTTTTAAAGTGTTTTTTTAAAGGTATGTTATAAATTATAAATTTATTCTATTTTCTATTATAAACTAAACTAAAAAAAGAAAATAGAAATTTTTTTAAATTTAATTTTTTTTTTTTATATTTTAAAAATAAAGTTAAACTAGTATAGTATTGTTGTAGTTCTGCTAATAATTTAATATCTTTATATTTTATTTAAAAAACTTAAATTTATTTTTTTAATTATTTTAACTGCTTTAGTTAATAAATAGTAGCTTATACTTTTTAAATATCTGCCTAAATTAAATAATTTAATTTAGAAGTAGGTAAAGTGCCTTAAGGTAATTTTAATAAAGATTTATTAAATAATATATTACTTTTTTTTAGATAACTAAAAGTAAAAAGAATTAGAAATTGTTAGAAACTATTTAATACAGTAGACATGCTGGTTAGGCAAGATAAGTAAAATAGTTAAAAGTAGTTTTTTATTAATTTTAAAACTAATTTTTAAAAAATCTTCTTTTTTAAAGGATTTTAAGATAATATATTATATATAAAGGGAGGGGTAAGCAATATAGTAATATAAATATCCAGATTAAAAGCCCAGTAAATTAGTACAGATTTGGGAGCGGACTACTATAATAGTAGATATAGGTTGCTGTAGCAGGAGATATTGTATAATATTTAATTTATTTTTAAAAAATAATATTAAGCTTTTTTCTTTTATTTTTTCAATTTTTTTAAATTATAATAATTTTTAAATTAAAATAAGTTTTTTAAATTAGCTTTTTTTACTTCTAAACCTTAAAATTACATATATTATAAAAAATTAGTAGCAGAAGACAACTTTTTTTAAAGTTTATATATATATTTAAAAATTACTATTTATCTTTAGTTAAAAAAAGTTATTAATAATATAAAACAGCTTTTAAAAAAATATATTTTTTTACATAAAACCCTTTATATCTATTATAAAGTATATTTTTATATTTTATAATATTTAAAATTTAAAAATTTAAAAACTAGTTCGATAAGCTACTATTTTTATAAAGGTTATAAAAAAAATTTTATTAATTATATTTAAATAAATAATTATTTAAATACTAAATAAAGGACTATTACAAATATTTTTTTATTTTTTTAAAATAAATCTTTTTTAATACTTATTTTTTTTCAATCTTTACAGTCTATAATAAACAGAGATTTAAAAATTAAGTCCTATATTTTATAATTATCTATTATTTATTATTTTAAATAGTTAAATATATTTAATTTAAATAAATAATTAATTTTACTCTTTTATTTCTCTACTAAAAGCCAAGCCCTTTTGTTTAAATATAAATTAAAAAATATTTTTCAAAATTATTAAAAAAAATATATATATAATTATTATTAAAATTTTTTAATATTAAATATATATTTATTACAGTAGACTGCTGGACTAGTTTTAATTAAAAAATATTTTTTATTTTAATTAAATATTTTTTAACAAAAAATATAAATTATTATAAAGTTTTACTAGGCTTTTAACTAGTATTTAGATTTTATACTAGTAAAAATCTAGCTGTAATTATTCTATTAGTTTTATATAAATATAATTTTTTTTATTAGTTATTAGATATAATAACTAATAATACTAGGAATAATAGTTTAATATTTAGTATAATTTTATTTAAGCTTTAAATTTAGTTTAGCTAAAGTACTTCGCTTTATAATATTTTAACTAATTTTAACTTCTTAAAAATTATTTAAAGCCAGTACTATATTTTTTTTTATTTATATAATTTAGCTTATAGTTAATATTTTTTTATAAAAACTTTAGATTAAAGCTTTAAACAGTACTATTAAATATATATAAAAAAATAATAATAATAGTTTTAAAATGTTTTTTAATATTTTAAAAACTTTTAAAAAAATATATTTTAAAAGCTATTTATATAAGCCTTTTATAAATAGCTTTTAAAATCTTTTTATTAACTATACTAATTTTTACTTATAGTTTTAAAAAATTATACAATTTATAAATACAAGTTTTTAATACTGTAAAAAGTTTTAGTTTATTTAAAAACTTAAATTTAGTTTAGTTTTTTATTTTTTTTTACTATAAAATCTGCTAAAACTTAACTTATTTTATAATTTACTAGGTATTTAAATTTTATTAACTAATTTAAATTTTTATTTAGTACTACAATTATAGTAATATTAATTATTTTTATTTTACTATAATTAAATAAAAGTAAATAAAATATTTTTTTAAACTTTCATATCTTTTTTTTTTATATTTTATTTATTTAAAAACGGTAGGCTATCTACAAAATTTATAATATTTATAATAATTTTTTTAATTATTTATATTATTTAATTAATTAACTAGTATAAAAGTAGATACTTTAAAAAAACTTTTTAAAAGCCTATAAAATATATACTAAAAGCTTTAAAAGTACTACTATTATATCTACTAAATAAAAGACTATATTTATACTATTATAACTATTCTAAATCAAATATTAAAGTTTAAAAAGTTTAAAAAAATATATAGCTAAATAATAATATTAACTAGTATAAAA
The DNA here is from genome assembly GCF_003184785.1 of Aspergillus japonicus CBS 114.51. Lineage (NCBI taxonomy): Eukaryota > Fungi > Ascomycota > Eurotiomycetes > Eurotiales > Aspergillaceae > Aspergillus > Aspergillus japonicus. The sequence goes on from NW_020291692.1 coordinate 176,485, forward strand.
AGTATTAAACTATTTTTAAAAAAATATTTTATTTTTATTATATTTAAAATCCAGCTATTAATATACTATTAATAATCTTTAGATTTCTATTAGGTTTAGATAAAGTTTTTTATAATTTTTTTAAATACTAAAAACTCTTACCTACAGTAAAAATATTTAAAAAACTAAAAATATATTTAAATATTAAAAATATATAATTTATTAAAATATTTTAACTTATATTAATACTATTTTAAATACTATAGAATATACTAATATTTTTATTTACTAAAAGTTCTACTAAAATTAGTTTTTTATTTTTTATTAAATAGGTAAAAATTTTTTTTTGTTGCAACTAATAGTATTAGTATTAAATATTTATTTAATAGTTTTAAAAATATCTACTATTATTACTAAAGCTGTTTTTATTTTAATATAATTAAAACAGTTATACTTTAATAATATACTAATTATTTTATAATTAGTAAAAAATATAAAAATATTTTTAAGAATTTTAATTTAGATTTAATTATTTTTATATTAAAAAAGTAAAAAAAGAATAAGGTAATTATTATTTTTTATATTAGTAAAAATAAAAATATAAATAATTTTAAAAATAATGTTAAAAATAAATTATTATTAGAATTAGAAGAGCTCGGCCTACTAAAGTTTTTAAATATTATATATATTTAAATAAAAATAAGAACCCGGCCTTTATAATTTTTATATTAATATAATTACTATTCTAAATAGTATAAAAAGTAGTATAAAACAGGTATACTATTAAAATTATATAAAAAAAATTATACTATAAATAATAACAGTAGTAGATTTTAATAAAAATAAATTATTATTTATTTATTTTATAATAGACTAGTTTAAGAAAAAAAAAGTCTAGTTTTTATAAATAAAGCTGTAGATCTAGTTTAAAAAATATAAAAAATCTAGCCTCTATAAACAGAACTGTAGATCTAGTTTAAAAAGTATAAAAAATTTAGCCTTTATAAATAAAACCGCAGATTTGGTTTAAAAAATATAAAAAATTTAGTTTTTATAAATAAAACTACAGATTTGGTTTAGAAGATATAAAAAATCTAGCCTCTAATAAAAGTTATAATTACTATTTTAAATAATATAAAAAATAAAATAAAACTATTAGTTTATTAATTTAATATTAGATACTTTTTTTTATACTAGGTTTTATAAAAGTATTTTACAAAGTATAATATATTTTAAAAAAAGCAGATAAAGCAGATAGAATAAATTAGCTAAATTTAAAAAATATTACTATATTATAATTAAAAATTTATTATATTATATATATAATATATATAAAAAGAATATATATTACTAATTAATCTGCAGTTAATAATTTATTTATTATATCTAATTTTTTTAACTAGTAAATATAAATAGTTAAAGTAGCAGTTATATTTTAATCTAATTTTAATTATATAGTTTAAAACTTTTTATATTTTAACCTGGCTATACAGTTATGGTCAGGTTAAGGTTAAGGTATAACAGTCAGGTTAAGCCACTCTAGTTTTCTTCTAAAGGTGCCTCTATATTAATATTAAGGGCAGCCACAGCTTTAAATTTTTAGACTATCTGAATAAATAAGTATTTAAAATATACTTAAATATCTTTTTTATCTTATTTTAATACTTTTTATTATAGGTTGCTTTTTTAAATGCTATAAGTACCTCTATTTTAATATTTTCTATCTTAGCTTTTTTAAAACTATACTAAAGTTAGCTGGTAAACATTTCCCAAAATATATAGACTAATTTAGATAAAGTATCTTATAGAAGAATTAAAACCAATTCTTTTCTTACCAGTAATAAATATCTTTGCCTATTATTACAGAACAAATGGATTATACTAATTAAAATATACTATAGAATAAAAAGAATAGCTCTCCAGCTACTTTTTTATTTATATAAATTTTTTTATATATATACTAAGCTAGTGCTAGTTTAGTTTATAGTATATAAAACTTTAAATACTGACTAGTATCTAAAGCTAAGCTTTATATTAGGATTTTAATTTTATAATAAAAGTTCTTTTTTTTAATTATTTCTACAGCTTTAATTTATATAAATAGCCATTTTAAATCTAGGGTAACAGTTTTATATTTTAGCTTTTTTAATAATATTATAACTAATTAGTACATAATATATATATAAATAAAGCCTATTTTATCTTTTATAGCTTTTTTTATATAGTTTTCTTTTATAAATATAATAATTCTATAATAAATAGAATCTCTTTTTATACTATTTATATAATTAGTTTTAGAAATATAGTTAGGCTGGGCTACTAGCTTTGTATAGAATATATAAGGACTATATAAAAAGACTATCCCCCCCTTTTAAGCTTTTTTTTATATATTTCTTTTATTACTAGTCTGTTTTTTTGCCTATATAATTTCTATTATTTTTTTATATATCTATATTATATCTTTTTCTTTTAATACTGGGGCTAATAAATCTAATTACCTAGATAATGTACTAGTTTTAATTTATTATAATTTTTATTAGACTTCTATTACTATTTTTAACTATAATTTATTTTTTTTATATTATATACAACTACTTATAATCTCTATACTAATAATATAGAATATTAAATTATTATATAATTAATGATATATAATAATAAAACTCTAGTTTAGCTTTATTATACTTTAAACTAGTAGTATATTTAGTATTTTTTTTACTATACATTTAAAATAAAAATTAGTGCTTTTACTATAGTATAGATAAAAAAGTCTAATAAGTTTTTTATATAATATATTAATAGATTAAATATATACTAGTTGCTTTTTCTATATTAATAGTTTTTTAATTATATTCCATAACTTAGTAATAGTATATTATTGTCAAGGAGTGGGCTGGTGTCTGGTTCTTAGTCTGGCTGGGTAGTAGAAATAACAGTATAGGCTGGACAGATCTTTATAACTGGTTTTTTTAATATTTCTTTAGCTACTGCATTAGGCTATTTGTAAATTTATAAATAAAATATAATTTAAAAAGCTATAAACAGAATTAAAAATAAACAGATATATAAAAGGGTTTTAGATTATATATAAAAAAGTTAAAAAAATAAATAAATTATTAAAAGTAAATAAGTTAAATAAATTAAATAGATTAAATAAATTAAATATATAAAATAAGTAAGATAGATATATTAAATCTATATTATAATAGTATATCTTATTTTTAAAACTCAGCTTTGTTAAAGTATAGATTATAATTTATTAAAATAATAATAGTAAAAATCTTTAACTATTTAATAAATATTTTTTAAATACTAAGCTAGTTTAGTAGTTAAATTTAAATATTTCATCTACTTTATAATATATATTAATTAAAAATAACAGTATTTTTTATAGTTTTATATAAAATTAAAAATATTTTTAACTTTTTATTTTTTTTTTTAATCTTTATATAAGGCAGTAGAGGTTAATATTAATCTAAAATTAATTTTTTATTAATAAAAATAAATAGACTAGTATTAAATAAAAAATATATTTTTATATTAAAAAATAAAGCTAATTGATAAATATATAAACTACTAATTCTTTTTAATTTTATATAGTTTTAAAGTATTTTAATTAAGCTTTTTACTAGATTTTAATATTTTAATATAATAGATATTTAACTATATTTTTTAGTTTTTTTAAATCTTTTTACTAGCTTATATTATTAGTTTATTTATTTTATAAATTAAATTTAAACAGCAGATATTTTTATTTTAGTAACTTTAATAATAGTTTATATTTTTATAGTAAACTAGTCTATACTTTTAGTAACTAGGCTATTTAAAGTAGTAATAGATTTAAAACCTATATAAAAATAAAAACTATAATTTAGAAAAAATAGTATAGTTTTAATAGTATTAAAATAGATTATATTTAATATAAATTTAAATAGAAAAAGCTACTGGCTCTAGTTATCTTATAAATAGTTTATATAGATATAAAAATACTATTTAAATATTATATTAACTTTTTTAGTTTAGCTATTAGTTCTAAAGTAATATACTATAAAAAACTTACTAATAATATTTAATTATTATATTATATATTTTTAAAATTTAAAAACAAACTAGGATTTTTTATTTAAAAAAAATAATCTAAATAGGCTATATAGTTTTTATATATATTAGATATATATAGTTATAATAGTAGCAATATTAGCTGTAGAGTTATATAATATTAAATACTTTATTTTTATTAAATAGTTAATAATTATTAAAATAATATTATAATTTTACTTTTTAAAAATAAAGTTTATAAATGTATTTTATTATATTTATTTAAATACTAGTAGGGGCTTTAGAATTTGTTATTTTTTCTTTACATAAAGTTATTTTTTAGTAGATATAGCAGTTTTTTATCTATTATTTTAAATATTAGTAAATATTAGACCAGTAGTATTTTAAAACTAAAAGCTTATATATATAATTTTTTTTAAGATATTTAGAAATGGGTTTATTATAGATAAGTCTAGTTAGGTCAGCTTTAATCTATTTATTATTAAATATTTATAATTAGTTTTTATAAAATCAAAAGCTTTTTTTTAATATAATATAAGTAATATATTTAGGTAGTAGTTTTTATTAGTAGCTAAAGCCTTTAAAATTTTTCTAATCTATTTTTTTTATATATAGTATAGAAAGGTTTTTATATTTCTAGTAAAAATTATAAATTTTATTTATTTTTAAAAATTATATTTTTTTAAATATATAAAATAGGTACTAATTTTACTTTTAGTATATTCTTAGTATTTTTTAAAATTATTTTTTATTATTATTCTTACTTTCTAGTAGGATTGAAGCGGGTGTTAGTAGATAAATAAAATTAATATTTTTTACTTTAAAACTACTTAGCTTTAGTATAGTAAGTAATTTTTTTAAAAAAATCTTTTAACTTTTTAGTCAGGCTGTTAGGCTTAATACTATACTTACTAAATCTATAAATATTTTTAAAATTAAAATAAAATAAAAATTCTAACTATTAGACTTATTAGTAGTTTAGAAGTTTTATAAGTATAAAATATTTTAAATTATAGTAGTTAATAATAACTTATATTAGTAATAAATTTTTTTTCTAATTTAAAGTACTGTTTTTTAAAACAGTAAATAATAGTAAATAGTTTTTTATTATAAATTTTATAGTTATACTTAGTAGAGGTATATTTTACAAAAAAATATAAAATTAAATATAAGACTTTATTATTTTTATATTAGAATAGTACTTTTTTAAAAATATAGTTAAAGGTATTTGTTTTTACAATTATATCTTCTATCTAATTAAACAGCTGTAGAATATGTATATTAATAAAAATACTTTTTAATTTATAAAAATCTTTCAAGTATTTTAAAAACTAGTTACAAGAATATTTTTTTAAATTAAATATATAAGTAGTACTATTAACTTAAAAAGTTATAAATAAAACAGTAGTAGAAATTACTAAAGTCTAAAAGATCTAAATATTAATTATATAAATTAAAGTAGACTATTTAGCTATAGTTTTAATCTTTTTTTAATTTATATAAAACCTATTATAGTCTATAATCAGGCCTAGAAACTTAATTTTAGAAACTCTAAACTTATATTTTTATAGTTTTATATATAATCCTATTTTCTATAGCTTTTATAGTATTTAATAAACATTTTTAAAGTTATTTTTTTAAATATAATTAAAGACTAGAATATTATTAAAATAGGCTGTATAGAATATATTAAAATAGTTTTCTAAAATATTATTAATATATTACTAAAATATAACAGGAGCTTTAGTAAGTCCAAATAGTATTATAAGTATTTTATATAGTTTTAAATAAATCTAGAATATAGTTAAATATTTTTAGTCTTTTTTAATCCTAATATTATTAAAAATACTAATAATATTAATTTTAATAAAGTACATTATATTTTTAAAATTATTTAGGGTTTTTTTAATAAACAGAAGTAGATAATAGTTTTTTATAAAAATAGTATTTAAAATATAATAGTTAATATAAAATCTTGGATCTTTTTTTAGACTTTTTTATAAATAGTACTAAAAAGATAACTAGTAATAAACTTAAATAAATAAAACCTTTTTTTAAGTTTTTTAAAAACTATTTTTTTAAAATTTATAATTTATTTTAAAATAGTTTATATAAAGGGCTAAACAGTAGAAACTTTCTATTTTTTAAAATAATAATATAATTATATTTTTAAATATAAAAGTAACTTTTTAGCTTTTTTAAAAAAAATATTTTAAAATCTTTAAACTTTTTAAATAAAGTCTGTTTTTTTAGCTTAACTAAAGCCTGTAGTACTTTATTAATCTAGTTTAATATTATTATAAATACTAGATAATTCTTGTGTATGTAAGTAGTATATATAATTAATAAAATTATATAAATATATTTTTTATTAGGGCTTTTTAAAATATAATATTTTTAAAGCAGACTTTTACTAGTATATTATATAATACTTTAATCTTTTAGGATTTTAATAGAATGGTATAATATTTCTAATAGTACTAGTTAATAAACTGGACTTTATATATAGATTAACTAGTATAAAGATTATAGATCTTTAGTTATAAAAAACTCTAAAATAATTAAATAATAGATAAAATAGATATTTAAGAAAAATATATCTTTTTTAATATAGTTATATATCTTTAGGATTAATATAATATAATAAGTAACATAATCTAACTTTTTTTATTAGCTGTTAAATCTTATAATTACTTTATAAATTTTTAAAAAATATAAAAGTAACTAATAGGCTTTAGCCCAGCTTTTATCTATTATTTTAAAAATAAAGTATCTAGTATTTATTATAATATAGATTAGGACTTTTATATTTTTAGAATTTAAAATAATAAAAATAACTATTAAATTAGTTTTTTAAAATTTTTGTTAAATGAAATTTCTCTAAGTAAAGCTTTTAAAATAGTATATAATTTTATAGGGAAGTTGGCCTTTTGGTAGTTTAAAATAGGCTTATTTTTATAGCTGCTTACTAAAGTTAAATAAGTAAAAGTAATTAGATTACTGTAGAAAATAAAACTAAAAAACTTATAAAAACTATAAATAAATTTAATTATTAAAAATAAGCTCTATAAAATAATAAAAAAAATAAATAATATTTTAAAAATAAGTAGATATAAAAGTTTAGAAATAATAAATATAGTAAATAGATATAGGGATTTAAAAATAAAAAATATATAAATACTACTTATAATATTTTAATATTAGATTTAAAGTAGTTTTTAATAAAGTAGTAGTCTAATTTATAGTAGAAGTACTTTTAGCAGTTATAGCAGTTAGTCCTCTGGCAGGGGGACCAACAGTATACAGTAAATAAATCTATATAATTATATTTAAAAATAACAGATATTTTTATATAGTCATTATTTTAAAATTTATACTAGTATTTAGGGTTATAAAGTATAGAATTAAATATAAAATCTTTAAAAGTAGTTATAGGCTTTAGTATTATATTAAAAACAGTAGTTATTTAAAATCTAAAAAAATAAACTAAATTATAGTAATCTTTTTTTTAGAAAATTATTAATTAAATGTATACTTTTAAAATCTTAGCTAATATAAATTTTAAGTATAAAAAATATTAAAGTATATATATTTTTTTCAAACTAAATAGTTAAATATAGTAAAAAAATACTCTAAAATCATAGGGTCCTTATTTTAGTTAATATAGTTTATTATATATAGTTTAGGCACAGTTAGGATTACTGAAAAAGTATTTAAATAAATATAAAATATTAGTAAAATTATTTGAATTATATTTTTTATTTTTAATATAGGGTTATACTTAAGTATATAGTATCTTATCTAAGCAGCTAATTATATATAACTTTTAAACAGTGGCTGTAGTATATTAGTTAGTATTTATATATATTTTTTTTAATTTAAAAAATAAATTAGTAAAGGTTGAACAGTTGCCTTTAAACTTATTAAAATTAGATAAATATTTAAAAAAAAAATAAAAATAAAAGATTTGGAATTAATTAATATAATTATATTTATTAGAGCAGCTGAAGTATTTTTAATAATAAATATAGATTCTAAGACTTATACTAAAATATTCATTATAGGGGTAGTAATCTAAATAATTTTAATATACTTATTTAAAACTTAATTTTTTTTAAAGGGTATTTTATATGCAGTAGTAGTATTAATAAGTTTTTAAATTATAAATATCTTCTTCTACTAAAACTATTTAGTTTAAAAGATTAGAAGTATTTTTTAAATAGCTAATTTACTGTGGATCTCTACAGTATAGGTATAGACTTGGTTGTAACAGTAGAACTATTTTTTAAAATATTTTTAAATATACTTAAGAACTTTTCTGAGGTTTCTCAGAAAGACTTCATTAAACTCTCACTTTCGCATACAAATTGGGTGCAAAAGTAAGGTGAAAGTGAGAGAAAATTAAAAGAATTAAATTAAAGATAAATAAAAAAATAGGCTAACTGCTAGAATTGATTGGAAAAACTGACTGAAACTGATTAAAGCTAATTAAACTAAAACTAAAACTGATTAGACTAATTATTTTTCTGAATAGAACTCCAGGGGTCTTTTTATCCTTATTTATAGCCAATTGGCTATCAAAAACACATGACAAATACATAAATTTATATGAAATTCATATAAAAATCATATAAATAGAACAGGGCCGAGAACAATAGAACCAGTGGTTGAATAGGGCCTAGAATAATTAATAAAAGTAAGGCCTTTTGCTCTGCTGCGGGGTGGGCGGAACTCGGAACATCAGTCCGCCAACTGGTGGCCTAAGGCAGCCCACTTGTAGCCTAACACTGCCAACTGGCCTGAGGCTGTGAACTGGCGAGCCTGAGGCATATCTTCAGTGGCAGGCAGGGCTTAAGGTGGCGGGTAAGCAGGAATGGCAGGCGAGCAGGCCCTGAGGTGGCGCCTGGCGAGCCTGAGGCTGCCAACTGGCCAATCTGCCCACATTCTTGACAATACTAGATAAGCTTTTTAAATATATTTAGTATTACTAAGAGTTGTAGAATTCTTAATATCTTATTAAAACTACTATTTCTAAAAGTAAAAGCTATATAGTATTAAAAAGTAAACTAGTATTTAGTTTTTAATCTAGCTAAATAGTTGTGACTGCTGTCTATAGACTTTAGTGTATTAAGGTGCTTGCACCTTTCTGCATCGGCTGCATCAATAGTTTATATAGTTTACTATAGGTAATATACTTAGCCTCTCAGCCTTCCGGCCTTTTTAGAATAAAAATAACTTTTTTATATTTTATTATCTGTAATATATATTTATTATAGTTGGTAGTATATTCTATATATACTTTTAACTGCTTTATTCTACAGTATATCCAAAAATTATATCTTTTTTTTTAATATTATATTCTGTATATCTCTACTTTATAGTATATAAAGTATATTAAGATATATTATTTCTAGGTCTTATTTAAAAAGCTGGTTACTTATTTTGCTTTCTGCCCTTATTTGTCTGCTTAAATACTTTTTTTATTGCCTATAATAATACCTTTTATTTTTATAGCTGCCGACATCTTTTCTTTTATAAAAGATAGTTTTATTTAATTTTATATAATTTTATTTAATATAACTTCCTTACTTGTCAGCTCGACTGTGTTGGAATTCTTATTTATTATAAAAATACTAAAGATTATATGTTTTAACTTTTATTTTTTGTTATTTTTATATTTTTTAACCTTATTTTTTTATTGTTAGTAAAAATTATATTGTATATAACAGCAGTTTTGGTTGTATAACCTGTATATTATTAAAATATTACAAGAATAAACAGCATTTTTTATTAACTATACTAATTACACCTTTTTTATATTTTTAGATAATTCTTTTTTTCTAAAATTATCAAAGACGCCCCAGATAAGTACTGAGTAAACTAAACAGTTAATATCAATTCTACTTTTTACAAACTTTTATTTTTTAGCTAAAGAGACGCCTGTTAATATTTTTTTTTTAAGAAAGTAAAAATATTTTACATAGTTAGTATATCAGCTGTAGAACTTTTAGTTGTATATTTAGTATAAATTTATTTATTCACTTAACAACAATACTCTGTAGTATTTTAAATATATATATTTAAAAATTTATAATCTGCTTTAAAATCACAACTTCCAGTAGCCACCTAAGTGGTCTATAGACTACCTATTTTTAAGTAAAGCTGTTTTTAAATTTTTATATTTAGTATATTAAATATTAGACCTTTCTGCTTATTACACATGTCAAGATCTATATAAATTAAACACTAGATTTAAAATAAATACTTTTAATTTTTTAGAATATATATATTCTATATTGGTTGTAAGTACAGTATTAGTTACTAATTTAGTTGGCTTTGGATATTCTAATATCCTAAATATATCCAGCTAATTTAATTTACGTACTTTTGTATATATATTATCTACTATACCTATTATAATTATATACTGCTGCTATACTAAAATTAGAAATATTTATATATTTAAAATAATAAATTCTAAGGTTAACCCTGGTAAAATACTGTTTCGTACAGTCCAGCCGTCTGGTACTGGTAAAAAATCTGTTAATACTTTTATATAAAATAATTTATATATTTTAATAATCAGTTTCTAAGCTGATATATAAGCTATAAATTAGAATATTAATAATTGCGTTGCTGATATTGATAGACATCTTAATAAGAATAGTACTGCAAAATATATTAATAAGTATTTTAATATTAATAATTACTATTATAAAAATCTGCTTCTGCTGCAAGACGCGAAATGTCTAGAAACCAATAAAAAATATTAAAATACTAAAGAAGCCATCTGTTAAGATGTCGAAGACAAATGATATTCAGTATATTAAAATATTAAAAATAAGAACTACTATAAGAATATTGTTATTTTGGTAATAACCTAAGTAATCCTAGCTTAAGCAATAGAAAGAATAATAATTTTCCTCCCCCTTTTTTAAATAATTAATATTGGAATAGCCATAGCAGTAACTATAGCAGAGATAATTAATATTATTAAAATTAAAATAGTTAAGACTAAGATCTTTTTAACCCTAAGTATAATACTGAATATAATGGTTAAGATTCAATACCCAACTTTCCAGAGTATTTATATTAATAAAAAATAAATAAGATTAGCTATTTCTAGCCTAACTACTTTTTTAAAATCTAATTACCAGTTGCTATAAGAATTTAAATAGTTAAAAGATATATTATTAGAATATACACCTTTTTATTAACTATTTTTATAATATTATTAATTATAAAGGCAAAGCTACTGTTAAGATAAATATTTAGATATATTTAATTAGTACTGTATTATAATAGTACTGGTCTAAAGTTACTAATTATAAAAAACATTTAATTTATATACTTAGTCTAAAAGACAGTTAGTTTTATAAGCTGCTATATTAATTCTATTTTAATATATATAATACTGTTTACTGTTTTAACAGTATTATATATTTATATAAGAATATTTATACTAACTGATTAGTTAATATTTTTATATAAAAGGTTTTGCTATATACTTAGTCTATTTATTTTAATAATATATATAATTAACTGTATTTAATATAAAAGTACTTTAATTCTAACCTGCAGAATAATATATCTAAGCCTAAGTAATTATACTATATTATTAATATTCCTACAGTATTTTAAGTATTAGATATTTTAATAGTAAAATAAAGTTACTAAATATAATAGCTGTAGAAAAGATTATAAAAAATACTGTAATACAAAATATAGTAATCAAAAATAGTTTAATTACTATAATTAAAAAATAAAAATAGTTGGCTGTAATACAGCTGGAATTCCCATTTCTGGACTTTCTATAATAAATATAAATACAGCTAGATAAATATACCCTGTATATTTAACAGATCCTTTAATATATTATATACAGCAAATACTGCTAACCAGTATTTTAAACTATAATATTTTTAAGGCCAGTAGAATTTAGATTAGTTAATACTGTTCTAGTATTAATTATTTTTTTAACTGTAATCTACTAAAAAACTTTATTCCAATAAAAATAGAGCCGATATAAGTCAGAATTAGAATTAATATTAATTATAAAATTATTTTTTTCTAAAGCAGTAATAATCACTAATTATAAAATTATTAAAACAGTAGACTGTTTTAGTATATATACAGTATTAATATTGCTTTGGACAACCAGATGCTGCTGCTGCTGTTAGCAGACCTATTATTTATACCTTATAAGTCTTATTAGACTAAATATATACCTCTTATATATAACTTATTAATATTTTATAATTAACCATATTTTAATTTTTTTTTATATAGTTAAGTATATATTGTTTAAGGCAATTAGAGTGGCTAACAGCCAGGTCAGGTTAAGTTAATTAGAATTTTTATACCTAACCACTGGATTAAAGTTAGATTAAGAAAATTTTTATACCTAACTGCAGTATAGCTAAAAACTAAATAGTTAACTATTTTAACTATTTTTAATACTAAATTTTATTTATTATACTTTTTTTAATTTTAGTATAGTTAAAGTATATTTAGATTAAATAGTTATTAATCTAGCTATCTAAACTATTAATAAAAAATATTTCAAAAAAAAAGCATTTTAAATAGAATAAAAATAACTTAGAAAAAAAATAGTATTTTTATTATCTATATTTTTATAAAATAATAAAAAAATCCTAGTAGTTTTAATAAAATTTAACTTTTTAAAAATTAGTTGCTGTTATAGTATAAAATATAAAAAAAAAAGTAATTACAGTTTTATTTAAACTATATTTATTAATTATAATATACTATTCTATTAAAATTATATATTTACCTTTAATTAAACTATTAAAAATAATTATATAGTTTTTAATTTACTTTTTATTTTTTTAATTTTAGTTTAAATAGTTTATTAATATATTTTTTTTATCTGTAAAGGCAAAATTATATTTTATAAATTAAACTTTTAAATTAAATTTATATTATTTTATTTATTTAGTTTTTATTAGTAACTGTATTTACCAATTAAAAATTAAATACTAAAATACTAAATTTTAGCAGATTTTTATAAAAGTTTTTTTTAAAACTTTTTTATACTTTAATTTATTTTATTTAATTAAGCTTTATTTAAAAAAATATTTTTTATATTTTTAGGCTTTAGATATAATTTTTCTCTTATAAAATAGCTAAATTAAAAAAGTACTGCAGATATCTGCAGTAGTATATAAAAATATAATAAATTATATTTATATAATAATATATTTAAAATTAAAATAATATTATTTTTATAAAATTTTTTTATTTTTATTTTTTTATATCTACTATTTACAGAGTAGTCTTAGAGTTATAAGTTAACTATAGTTATTTAGTCTATTTTTAAAAAATAGTATTAAGCTTTTTTTTTTAATTTTTAAATTTTTATAAACTATAATAATTTTTAAACTAAAATAAGTTTTTTAAATCAGCTTTTTTTATTTTTAAATCTTGAGTCTGTATATATTACCAAAAATTAAAACATTATTTTATATTTATTTTTTTAAAATAAAATTTTTATTTTTTAAAATTAGTAGTAGAAGATAATTTTTTTTAAAATTTATATATTTATTTAAAAACTACTACTTATCTTTAGTTAAAAAAAGTTTTTAATAATATAAAATAATTTTTAAAAAAATATATTATTTTTTAATAAAACTTTTTATATCTATTATAAAGTATATTTTTGTTATTTTATAATATTTAGAATTTAAAAATTTAAAAACTAGTTTTATAAGCTACTATTCTTATAAAAGTTATAAAAAAAATATTATTACTTATATTTAAATAAATAATTATTTAAATACTAAATAAAAAACTATTACAGAGATTTTTTTATTTTTTTAAAATAAATTTTTTTTAATAATTATTTTTTTCTAAACCTTTATAGTTTATAATAAATAAAATTTTTAAAATCAAATTTTATATTTTATAATTACTTGTTGTCCACTATTCTAAACAGTTAAGTATATTTAATTTAAATAAATAATTAATTTTACTATTTTATTTTTTTACTAAAAACTAAGCCCTTTTAATTAAGTACAGATTAAAAAATATTTTTTAAAATTATTAAAAAAAATATATAAATAATTATTATTAAAATTTTTAAATATTAAATATATATTTATTAGAGTAGACTACTGGACTAGCTCTAATTAAAAAATATTTTTTACTTTAATTAAATATTTTTTAATAAAAAATATAAATTACTATAAAGTTTTACTAGACTTTTAACTAATATTTAGATTTTATACTAGTAAAAACCTAGCTGTAATTATTTTATTAGTTTTATATAAATATAATTTTTTTTATTAGTTTTTAAATATAATAACTAATAATATTAATAATAATAATTTAATATTTAGTATAATTTTATTTAAGCTTTAGACTTAGCTTAGCTAAAGTACCCAGCTTTATAATATTTTAACTAATTCTAATTTTTTAAAAATTATTTAAAGCTAATATTATGTTTTTTATTTTATTTATATAATTTAGCTTATAGTTAATACTTTTTTAAAGAAATTTTAGATTAAGGCTTTAAACAATCCTGTTAAATATATAAAAAAATAATAATAATAGTTTTAAAATCTTTTCTAGTATTTTAAAAGCTGTTTATTAAAATATAGACAGCTTTTAAAACTTTTTTATTAACCATACTAATTTTTATTTATAGATTTAAAAAATTATATAATTTATAGATATAAGTTTTTAATACTATAAAAAGTTTTAGCTTATTTAAAGATTTAAATCTAGTTGTCAGAAACTACTTAATGCAGTAGACATACTGGCTAGGCAAGGCAAGTAAAATAGCCTAAAAGCAGTTTTTTATTAATTTTAAAACTAATTTTTAAAAAATCTCCTCCTTTAAAGGATTCTAAGATAATATATTATATATAAAAAAAAGTAAGTAATATAGTAATATAAATATTTAAATTAAAAGCCCAGTAAATTAGTACAGATTTAAAAGTAGACTATTATAATAATAGATATAAATTATTATAATAAAAAATATTATATAATAATTATATTTTTTTACTAAGCTGGGCTACTTAGTATAGTAGTATAATTATAAATAGCTTTATTATTTACTTTAAAAGTAGTAGAATTTAATATTATAGCAGTAGAAGAATTATATTATAATATTATATATTATATAAATAAAAGATTTAGTAGTAGTAAAAAATATATATATTTTATTAATAATCTAACTAGGTTTTAATATAAAGTATATAGATAAATAAAAAAGTTTAGTATATTAATATATTAATATTTTTATTTTTTTATATTTTAATTTTTTACTAAATTTTTTTCTTTATTTTTTTGTTCTGTATTATTTTTATAGTTATTTTTATTATTTACTTTATATTTATTTTTTATTTATTAATATATTTTTTTTAATATTTTATTTTAGTTGTTTTTTATTATAATATTAATAACTACTTATTACTGCCTGGCTAATATTTTTATTATATTAAAAATCTTTTTTTATATATATTATTTATATATTAGTATTAAAAAGTTTAATATTATTAATACTAAAAACTTTACTTTAGGCTGTATATTTAATACTATTATATTTATAGTATATAAGTAGTATTTTAGTTATAACTAGATTTATAATTAAATATATTTTAATAGCTTTTTAATAGGCTTATTTAATCTAATAAAAACTAGATATCTATAAAAATATTTAAAAATATTACTAAATTTTTATAAATTTTAAACTAGTATAAAAAGTTTTTTATTAACTATACTGCTTCTAATAAGGTATAAAACTAGAATCTGGTACTTTATATTTAGATTAAATATTTAATTATAGTTTTAGCTATTATATTTAAGACAGCTAAACTTATCTACTACTATAAATATAGGCTAACTAATATTAGTAAAACTAAAATTATAATATATTTTTTTATTAAATTTTTATTAATTTATAAATTAATTATTTTTATTAGTTTAATCTAGTTTTTTATTATTTTTTTATTACTGTTTATTATATTTTTGCTAATAATCCAACTATAATCTATTTAATATTTAAAAATAATAAATTTATTTTATAAACTAAGGCTAAGTAGATATTTTTTAAAAAAATTTACTATAAAGTATATATTATATATAGTAATAAAACCTCCACCTAGGGTTTTTGTATTTAAAAAATAAAAAAGTTCTAGCTCTTTACTGCTTATTTTTTATAAAAAAAATATAGTTTAGCTAAATTAGTTTAGTAGTTTTTTAATAAAAATTTAGCTTCTTAAAAAGTTTATTTAAATTATATATTTAAATATTAAGATTTAACTGTATATAATATAGCAACTTAATATAAATTTAATTATTCTTTTTATATTTAAAAATAAGAATTTTTCTACTGCTTTAACTTTTTTTTTATTTTCTATAGCTTTAAATTATCTGCTGGGTATTATTTATAGATTTTTTTAAAATTTATTTATTATATTTACTTAGCTAGTCTATTTATTCAACTAGAAAATACTACTTATTTTTAAAAATTTACTTATTTTTAATATTTTTAACTTTAAACTTTTTTTTTTTTTAAATCTGGAGAGTAGAGTTAATTTTATAATACAGTATTAAATTTCTATAATTTTAATAATAATATATAAAAAATATTATAAATTTAACTATAATATTTAAATAAAAAGATTTAATATATTTATTTTTTAATAGCTGCTAAAACCTTTAAAGGTCCAATATATTATAAAGCTAGCTTTTAAAAAAAAATTTTAATTTTTAAATTTTTAATAAATAATTTTACCAGATTTTTTTTTTTAAAAGTTATTAACTTATACTTTTAATTATAGTATTTTTTTTATATTTTCTTAGCTTTTTATTAATAGTTCTGTAAATTTTTTTTAATATAGTTAGCTTATTAATTTAATTTTTAGCTGTAGAAACCTTTCTTTAAAAAATACTAACTTTAATATAAAAATAAAAATTTAATAAATAGTTTAAAAAAGCTTTAAAAAAAATAGCCAGTAGTAGAGTTTAAAGTATTATTATATATAAATTAGATAAATAGTAATAAAGTAGACCAGTTAAATTAGTTTTAATTAATAAAATATTAAAAATATTATTTAAAAATCTAATTTATTTTTTTTATTTAACTATTAGTCTAAGGTTAAAATACTATTAATAAATAGAGTTTAATCTATATATAATATATAATTCAAAATCAAAATTTACTAGTAAAAAAAAACCTTTATTTAAAATTATATTTTAAAGTAGTTTATATTAGAATTTAATTTTTCTATAAAAAAGTTTAGTAAGTTTTAGAGTAGTTATAGTATATAAAATAAATAAAAATTAATACTATTTTATAAATTTATTAATAATAATAAAAATTAAATTTAAAATATTATTTTTAGTTATAATAAGGGGTAGATTTATAATAAAGTCTATAAATAGTTTAATAAAAAAATTAGCGAAAAATTAGTAGAAATTTAAGCTTACTATAAAACTTATATTTAATAAATATAACTTTTTAGTAAATAAAATACTTTTTAATATAGATAACTATATTTTTATAGAGATTTATCTAGTAGAACTTTTTTTTAAAAAAAGCTTTTATTTTTAATTATTTAAAATAGCCTGTTAGCTGATTATTATAAGAAAGCTTTAGTAAATATTACTAAAGGCTTTTTTCTATAAAAATATATAAATAATACTTATATATAATAAAATTATTTTTATTAATTTTTAAATATTTAAAGCTAGGGTTATTTTATAAAATAGCAAGTTTTTAATAATATATCTCTATATTTTTATTCTAAATTTTTTTAATTAAAGAATATAATCTTTTATTAATTTTAAAATATAATAAATTTTTATACTTATATACTTAGAATACTGTTAATATATTAATATATTTATTATAAAATAATTTTACTTTAACAGTTTAGTTACCTGTTTTTATACTAGCTTTTTAGTTTTTTTAATTTTATTAAAAGCTTAATACTATATAAATACAAAATTTAAAGCTTTTTTATAAAAATATTTTATTATACTTAAACTAGGATTTTACAGAAATTAGCTAAATTTTTACTAAAGATTTATCAGCTATTTAATACTATATTAACTTTAAAATCTCTATATTAAATAAAACTTTTAAATTATTTTTTATTTTTAATAATAGATTAGTAGAATTGTGCCTACTGGGCTAATATTAAATAATAAAATTATAATTATTAAAATATATATACTATTAAACCTAACAGCTATTCAGCTTTAGCTGTTTTATAAAAATTTAAAGATTTTAATAGTTTAAAAAAACTTTAACAGTATATAATAGCCTTTTAAAATATTAATACTAATATTTAAATAAATAAATAATAGTAAAAAGATTTTAATCTGGGGTTAAATAGTAAATTTTATTATTATTGAACTTTTTTAACTAAAATATAATAAAGTAGTATACTTTATAGTTATTTAGCTAAAATAATATTTCTATTATATTTTATTAAAAAATATTTATTTTTACTTAGATTTTCTATTAAAAATTAAAATATTTTAATAAAGATATAGTTTTAAAACTATAAAAAAGCTGTTAAAGTACTACTGTTTTTTTATTAGTTAATACTACTTTTTTAGACTTTTTTCTATTTTAGGTGCCTTTTAAAAAAAAAGTTAGTAGCAGTATAATTAAAAAGTAGTTTTTAATAAAATACTAATAAAAATTATAAAAATTTAAAAATATTTAAATTTTATAGAATATTATTGGTATTAGCTATATAAAAATATTAAATACCTATTAAAAATCTATTAATATACTATATAAAAATATAATATATTTTAAAAATTTAATATAATTCTAGTAAAAAATATATTTAGATTATTTTATATAAAAATCTGCCTTTTATAAGTATTCTAATACTTAATAAAGATAAAAAATATAAAAAAAGTAGTTTTTTAAAAAAATAAAAATATTATTTAAATAGGTAATACAAAAGATGTTCAAAATATTATAAAAAACTAATTAGATATAGTTTTAAAATATAGCTGGAGTATTAGTTAATTTAAATAGTATAACTAAATATTTAAAATATTTATAATAGATTAAAAAAACTATTTTCTATTTATCTTTTTATTTAATATAGATTTAATAATATATATTTTAGATATTTAATTTTAAAAAGTATTTAGCTTCTGTAATCCTATTAAAAATTTTTAAAATTAAAAAAAAATAATAATTTTTTATTAAAACTTTATTAAGTTTTTTATAATTTATATATAATTATAAACCTTTATTTTTTTTTAATATAAAAAAAATAGAGGGTTCTGTAGGACTTTTAGAAGATTAAATTTATTTTAACTAAATATTTTTATTAATATTATAATAAAAAAATTAAAGCTTAATTTAAAATAAAAAATCTATAAATCTATACAGCAGAATTTTACTATTTTTTAGATTAATAGTATAGTCTAAAGGTTTATAAAAAAAAAGTTATTAAAAATAGTTAAAAAAAATATATCTATAAAGTTATAAAGCTTAGGGGATAATATAGTTTTATTAGATCTAATTTATAAATAGTTTAAAAAAGTTTTATTTTTTAATAACTAAATATTTTCCAAAAGTTTAATTATAGTATAAATATAAATAAAATTTTAATAAGCTTTTATAAATTTATAAAAAAATAAAATTTTTAATATTTAGGTTTTATACTACTACTGTTGATTCTATATAAATAAATAAATATATAAGTTTTATAAAATAATTATTAAAAATAAAATAGGGCTTTAAAAAAATCTAGATTATAATTAATAGCTATATAATATTTTATAAATAATTATATAATTTTTTTTAAATTAGTAGTAATAATAGGAATTTTTTATATACTATAAATATTTATAGTAAAGCAATTAATTACAGCAACTAAAAAAGCTATAAAATAAGCTGTATTAAAATAAAATTACTAAATAAATTAATAGCTAATAAAATTAATTTTAGTATATAAATCTAAATTTATATAGATTTTAAGGGTATTTTTAAAGTAAATAGATATATTAAAATAAGTAGCAGTCTTTACTTTAAATTAGTTTATTAAAAATATAAAGGCTTTTTTAACTACTATTTTTTTTTATTAATTTTTATTTAATTTTATTTTTATTTTTTTAAAAATATTAATTAGCTAAGTAATATTTACTATTATATTTATAGTAATAAAAAGTTTCCCCTTTCTAATTTTTTTTATTTTAAAAGGTTTTTAAAAAAAAAAAACTTATTATTTAATAGTAGAGGTTTTAATTTTTTAAAGGCTTTATTTAAATAATTTTTTTATTTATTTAAATTTTGTTTTTTTTTTAATTTAGTATATTTTAGTAATAGGTAGTAATAAATACTATTTTCTTTTAAAAGTCTAGTAGTTTTAGTATATATTTATAAATATATTAACTAAGTTCTAGTATTAACTTTAAAAAAAAATTAATATATATTTATTATCTTATTTAAACTTAAAGTAATACTTTAGAATATCTAAATAAAAATAAAAATTTTTTAAATTTTAATTATTTTACTAATAGGCCTAATTAAACTGTTTTATAGTATTAGACTGTAAAATAGCAGTATTCTAAATAAAAAAAAAGTTTATTAAATAAAATAGTTTTATAATTTTTTAGTTTTTTAGTAGTTTTTTAAAAACTTGTTATTAATATACTAATACTATTTCTGCCGGTAGGTAGAGTCTAAATAGCTAACTACAGCTAAAACCTTTTAATTTTTAGTATAATACTTTTAAAGTACTTTTTTAAAAGTATATTATAAATTATAAATCTATTCTATTCTTTATTATAAACTAAAGTAGAAAAAAAAAATTAAAATCTTTTTAAATTTAATTTTTTTCTATTTATTTTTAGAAGATAAAATTAAACTAGTATAGTATTATTATAATTTTACTAAAAATTTAATATCTTTATATTTAGTTTATAATATTTAAATCTATTTTTTTAATTATTTTAATTATTTTAACTAATAAATAGTAGCTTATACTTTTTAAAGGTCTGCCTAAGTTAAATAATTTAATTTAAAAATAAATAAAGTATTTTAAAATAATTTTAATTAAAATTTATTAAGTACTATATTACTTTTTTTTAAATATTTAAAAGTAGAAGAATTAGAAATTATTAGAAACTACTTAATATAGTAGATATACTGGTTAGGTAAAATAAGTAAAATAGTCTAAAAATAATTTTTTATTAATTTTAAAACTAATTTTTAAAAAATCTTCTTTTCTAAAGGATTTTAAAATAATATATTATATATAAAGGGAGGGATAAGTAATATAGTTATAAGGGCTAAAGGGTGAAATAGCGTGATGAATAAATAGCTTTCACAAAGCCAAGGGTGCCAATATATTACCTTAAGGTGTTGTTACTGCCTTACCTAACTTACAAGACAGCCGCCACTCTTAGAGGCAGCTGCGGCCGGCTTACTTAGCTGTTATATAACTACTACCTTAGATTATTTATATATATTTCCCTTTATAAATATCTATAAAGGTTAAAAAAGCTGTTTAGACTTTTATAACTGCCTCTTTTTTTTTACAGAGGGGTATTGCCTTTTATAATAGTATTATTAAAACCTCTACTTTATAAATACTTTTATAAAAAACTAAAATAATAGAAAAAATAGTTTACTATTTTATACTTCTATAGAAGTATACTATACTGTTTTTACTATTATTTTTATAAGACTTTTTTACTGGTATATAGTCTATCATCTACTGGCCGGCCTTTTTATAAATCTATAAATAGCTTTTTTTATAATTAAAAAACTTTTTTTTAGTAAATAGTATTAAATCTTTTTTAATTTACCTATTCTAGCTGTTTAAAATACTTTATAGTTAAAACTAGCAGAGCTAATCTTATAAAAGTAAAATCTTTTTTTATATAAAAAAATTTTTTTTTTTAGGCCTTCGGCCTTTTTTTTTTCTACAACTCTTTTTTTTTTTT